>NC_056728.1:1446121866-1446199366 GCF_019279795.1 Protopterus annectens
GTAAAGTATTTCAGCTTGTCCTATGCAACCTCCAACTAGATATGCGAAGATGGCCATTTAACAGTCATGAATGGATAGCATGGGTTAGTCACTTTCATACAGAGACTGCCTAATATCCACCAGCTACAGACACTGTAGTGAATTTGTATACTCCATACGCTTGACTCTGGTCACATGAATGATTAATAATAGCCATATTTATGTGTTTCGGCTTATTGCTGTCATGCACATACAAATGGAGCCCACTGTAAATGTCACATACCACAGAGATGTGCTAAACAATTACAGACACTTTAATGATTGTATACCACAAATGTCTGACTGTGATCAAATGAATGACTAGTCACAGTACTATATTTAAGATTGTTGTGTATTACTTTAGAATGTAAAGTGTAAATGTTTGATTGTGAACAAATAAATACATAAGTAGCCACAGTAAACAGTTCAACACATAAAGTGCAAGTCAATGCAACCATTTCAAGCATGTATATAAACGCACATACAAATACATGCACACACACACACACACACACACACACACACACACACACACATACACACACACACATACACACACGCACTCACACGTGCACACACACACACACACACACACACACGCACACACGCACACACGCACACACACACACACACACACACACACACACACACACACACACACATACACACACACACACGCACACACAAACACACACTTTCACTCATACTCATATATGTTTGAGTCTTTCTACTACTACTTCCTACATTTCCATTTGTGCTGCCTTAGTGGTACACCATATCAGCCCATCTCAAAATGATAAAAAGCTGTACCAAGACAAAATGACTATATTCACCATTTCCATGAAATCCTCAGTGGTGCTAATGCTTGGTTGTTTTAGAAAATAGTCCAGGAAGGAAGGCAGATTTTATTCTTTCTTCCTTTTTTTAAACATAAGTCAGAACTCTAAATGTGCAGTAACATGCACAGAATTATGCATCTCCAAAATGGCAAAAGATAATTACATTTTAAATAAAGCAAATATTAGAATTGTTCCTGAACATTTTTCATTTGAGAGGTTCTGCAGCCCAGTAGCCAGCACGACAAAACACTCCTCACACGAATATCAACAGGCAATGATTACATAGCCAAATGATTGAAAAAAAAGAAAGAAAGAAAAAAATATAAAATCTTCTCCAGAGAATTTAAAGGCTTTTCTGTTAGTGGAAAAATGTTTTCTGGTCCTCTCCTACTGCCTGAAGACTGCTACAAGAAACTCATCCATGGACCTGAGAAAGCTGTTGTAGACATTACAAATAAAAGATTTTCCAACAATAACAGTGACAATTTAATACCTTTATTTTATTTTTTATTTTATTTTACATTTGTTGACCGGGCTAGTCTAACTGGATATATGTCCATTTTCAGTCCAGGCCCAGGGAGAAAAGCTTCACTAGACAGATAGTCACAACTTCAGATACACAATTTTAGACTAATAAAGTTGTTTACATAGCAACTTAGTAATCATGAGAGATAACATATTTTAAAAAAAGACAAAACAATAAAAGATGAAAAAATTATTTAGAAGACAGTGACACATTCATAAAGTCCAAGCTGGTTATACATCAACATATTCTATAATAGTTCGTAAGAAGGATGGCATTTATACAGTCTTAAATTAGCTTAACTGATCAGATTCTCAGATGTATTAAGAAGGAGGTGGACTTAATGTAGCAGTAGAGAAATTAGTATATAGTGCACATAACATAACATAATATAACAGGAGGGGGATTCTTAGTCTGGTTAGTACATGGGCATAGCCAGTGAGTTGTAAGGTATAATTTGAGTTTCTTTTTGAATAGTAGTGTTGAAGAAAGAGAGGTGAGTTCACAGGAAAGTAGGTTCCAGGTCTTTCTCACAGTGTTAGAGAACAGTGAATCCCCTGCTTTATTGTTGGGTTTATGTAAGGATACCAGTAGTTTATTTAATGAGCATAGGGTTGTAAGATTTTTATACGGGGTGATTAGACTCATGAGTATTGGTGTATTGCTAGGATGATAAAGGGTCTTATGGGCGATAATAAGTTTGTGAAATTGAAGCTGAATATGCAGCTCCTGCCAACCTAGTTGTTTTAGATTATGATAGTGGCGGGTTCCAAATGGGTAGCCAGTGGCAAATCTGGCAATATTATTGTAGGAGGTTACCAGTTTTTTGAGGATGTTTTTAGATAGATTAGTGTAAATAGGTGAGGCATAGAGGAGAGTAGAGCTGAGGTGGGTGTGGGCAATAGTAGTTCTAGCAGTAGGAGTAAGGAAGGGTTTAGTCTTATAAAGGGAGCCTAGTTTTCTGTTAACTGATTTTATTGTAGTGTTGATGTGAGTATCAAAGTTAAGGTTGTGGTCTATCATTACTACTAAGAGTTTGGTGGTTGTGTCAGGAGATATGACAGTGTCGTTATTAGATTTGATAGCGAAGTAAATTGGAGTGGACTTTTGTGTGGGAGTGAAGAACAATAATTTTGTCTTTTTGGGGTTAAGGAGGAGGCAGCACTGTAAGAACCATTTTTCTACTATTTCAAAGACATTTTGGGTAAGGGACTGCAGTTCAGAAGAAACAGTAGTAGAGCATGTTAATGTGAAATCGTCTGCATATTGCATGCAGGTAGCTTGAGGGATGTTTACATTTAGATTGTTGATAAAAATTGAGAATAGAAGAGGGCCCAGTATAGAACCTTGAGGTGCACCAAGGGTAACAGGAAGGTGGGTAGATAGATTATTATCCCAAAACACTGCCTGTTGCCTGTTATCTAAGTCGGATTTGAATCACTGTAATGCCTGTGTATCAAGTGAGAGGGACTTAAGTATATTCAAAAGTAGCTGGTGGTTGACCATGTCAAAGGCTTTTGAGAGATCAATAAAGAGTGCAGAAGAAAGAGTGTTACTGTTATGATTTTTTTTATGCCATCAGAAAAGGATAAGAGGGCAGTGGTGGTGCTGTGGAAAGGCCTGAAACCATGCTGACAATTAGCTAGTAGGGTATTTTGGAGAAGGTGGTCTAACAGTTGATGGTGGATGCATTTTTCCATAATTTTAGCTAAAGGTGAGAGTAAGGCAAGTGGACGAAAGTTTGAGTGTTCTGTTAAGTTACCGCCTTATTGTAGGGGGATTATATGAGAGATTTTCCAAATAGATGAGATGGTTCCTTCTGTTATGGTTCTATTTATTAGGATAGAAATAGGATAGGCTATAACTTTTGCTGCTATTTGCAGGTATTTGGCTGGTAATAGGTCAGCTGAGGGGGTGGATGGTTTGAGTTTTTGAAGAAGGGTGCAGATGAAGGATGTTGGAACTGATTGTCAATGAAATGAAGGCAGTAAACTAGTTGAGGAGGAAGGCAGGCTATAGGATACTGGAGGTAATGAGTTAGCAAGTGATTGGATGGCTTCAGTAAAGAAGGTATTAAAGGCATCAGCAATTTGCTTGGGATTTTCATGGGCTATCCCTGATGGGGTTGGTGTCTTGGAGTGACCTGGATGTAGGAGTCTATTGATACCTGTCCAGAATTGTTGTGGTTTATGTTGGTTAGTTTGTTGAAGTTGAAAGTAGAAGTTTATTTTATCTAAAAGTATTGATGTTTTAGTAGCATTTCTAAGCTGCTTAAATTTTATATGATCAGCTGGGTTTTTCATTTGGCCCAGATATTGTTTCTAAGTAGAATTTTTTGCCTAGTTTATTTTGTTAGCCATGGAGCAGTTTTAGTCCTGTTTCTGACAGTACATGTAGAGGCATGGTAGTCTACATTTTAAAACAAATCAGATGATCATATAAACATAAGGATACTACTAGCATACAATATGATGATATAAAATCCAAAGCTTATCTAAACAATCCTACGTTAGTTTGAAATTGAATGTGCAGTAGCTTGGTAAGAGTTTTATTTGAATTTATATTTTTTATCACTGGTTTTCACTATTTGTAGGAAGGGAGACAGCTTGTAGACAAGAAGATTTACTTTGATTTATATTATGTTATTTTACCTTTTATTTTCACTGTTAACTGTTAGTGAAAGGTATAGTTTTTAAACAAGCAAACTCTAGCCAACCCAAGGTGCCTAGTCAGTTATAAATTCACATAGACTGCAGACAGGATAATTGAGAGCATATCTAAACAATCCTGTCTTGGTTTGTTATTTGTTGATCTTTTCTGTTAAAAAGGGATGCAGCTGTCAGCAGAATCTGCTGTACACATTTGTGTACAATGTTAAGGAATTCCAGGTTTTGCGTGACTTTCACATCTTGTACAGTCAGAGCAGCAACTTTACTGTATTTAATTTAATATTTAGTTTTATACTGTCTGTGTGATTTTTCTCATAGTAGTTGTTCTAAATTATCTTTGAATCCTGTAGTAACTGATTTTGATTATTCTTTCTTTTAGAATTTTTTATTAATTTCAGCTGAATACATATTCCTTAATTGAGTATGCCATTAAGGATTTGCTAAAGCAGAGATATCTTGTACAGTGTAATAAATGCTATGTATATTTAAAGATAACAACAGGTAACACTGATGATCTGTGCTTCTCATGTCAAAATCTGGATGATTTGTTTACCATTATTAGTAGTAAATCCTGACTTACTGATGGCAATTGCACTTGTGTGATTGCCATGGCCTAGAAAACTGTTGTTACATATATTAATGAATGGACTAATGAGATAAAAAAAGCAAATAGAGCACATTTAGGAAAGGGAGTGTCTATTGTCTGTAAAGATCACTTCAGCTCCTTTGAAACACGATAATGCCACTGACAAGTTTGGAATATTGGATACAAGTATTCAGCAATGTGACGATTCAGAGATCATGGATTGCTCAAGGGAAAACACGTGTCCTTCTTCAGTTACGTCAGGAACCTCCATGACAAAGTCCAGGTTTGTTCCAAATTAGTACTTAATGTTACCACTTACACTGATCCTGTTGACTTAGTTAACCTGCTAGCTGATAGGTTCAGTGCAAGCTTCACCCCATTGCCTCCCGCAAAGGCCCATTCAACATCCCCGATGCTTGTCCCACACTTCACATCTCTGTAGCTCAAGTGTTAACGGGCCTATCCAAGACAAAGAGCACAATTTCATGGGATGTGATAGTATCCCATGCTGTATTCTACATCATCTCCAGCAAGAACTAGCTTTGCCATTGAGCACCCTATTCGGCCAAAGCCTAATTACAGGATTCATTCCAGCAGAGTGGAGAACTGCCATTGTCAACCATTTGCACAAAGGGGGTGCCACTACTGACCTAGGAAACTGTCTCCCCATTAGCTTGACAAGTCTGATCTGTAAAGGCATGGAGTATATTATTATGGATCTCATAAACAAAGGCAAAGGTAATCTCCAAGTACTTGACTCCACCCAATTCAGATTCATCAAGGGCAGTTCTTGCCTATTGAACCTGGTTGACTTTTTTGTGGCTGTCATCAGGGCCCTGGATAGGGAAAGTGAGTACATACAGCTTACCTTGACTTGGCCAAGGCCTTTGACACAATCCCCTACTCAGGCATCATCAAAAGCTAACACAACTTGGCATAAATTCCTATCTCATCAGGTGGGTGGCAAAAATGGCTCACCGATAGGACCCACAAGGTCAAAATAGGTGCCACCACCTCTGAAAGCAGACCTGTCACTAGTGGTGTTCCCCAGAGATCTGTCCTGAGACCCCTACTGTTTGGTATCTACTTTCTCAGAGGTCCAGACAAAGACAAATGGCCTGTGGCTGACAAATTTGTGGATGACTGTAAGTTGCGTGCTGTCAATTACTCCTCAAATGATGGTAGCATACTGCAAGAGGGTCTCACAGCTACAAATAAACAGAGCCAAAGTCATGGCCTTAAGTTAAATGCGCAAAAAAAAAAAAGTATCATCATACTATTCTGCAAAGACATGGCCCCTACTGATTACCGCATGAATGGCAACCCCCTAAGCACAAAACCTGTGGTGAGAAACCTGGGTACTCAGGTTGACAACAATCTCACATTCGACCATCATGTGCTGGCAGTGGTCAGAAAATCCTTTTACTTGGTTCACGTCATATGTAAAAGGATTGCATCCAGAAAAAAGGAGGTTATTACCTCTCTGTACTCTTCCCTCATTAGGCCTATAATTTAGTATAATGCCCCGTTTGGTGTGTACCTCTCCAAACACCTGCTCCAACTGGAAAGGCAACTGAAATACCTCACAATGAAAATCCATGACCTCCAACATTTGTCCTATGTGGACAGTCTCAATTCACTACCACTCTACTCGGTATCATACAGATTTTTCAGAGGTGATCTGTGTCTCACCTACAAGGCAATATCGGACCCTGGCCTACTAGAGATGCTCCATATCTGTAAGTCTAACTACCCGCATATTACCCACTCAATAGGCCTACATCTAATATGCGATATCAACAGAACCTGCTGGAGAGACAGGTCTGTCTCCCAGAGGCTGCCCCATCTCTCGAATAGACTTCCCATACATGTCAAACAGAGTACCTCACTGACCCTCTTCAAGCGCAACCTTGATGAGTGGATGGGAAAACATACATTTGTCCCAGGGATTCCACTTTTGTCCCTCACTGACATGGGTAACAGGTGCTGACTGAAGTTTTTTTTTTTGGGGGGGTAAACTCTTGGCTAGGCCTGTAAGGGCCCTAGTGTCATTAGCCTAGTAACCTCCTATGATCCTATGATCCTATGGAATGAAATAAAAATAAAGTAGAAGTTCACAATAAATAATAAGGAAGAAAAAGAAACTGATAAGGGTGTGTGAAGCAAAAAGAATACATGCTAAAAAGGCAGTGATTTGTTACGTAACACACAGATTACAGGGAATATTTTTATATCAGAAAATCTTCAGTTTACAGAAAAAGGCATAACTTCTTCAAAAGAGAAGGTAGTAAAAAGAGGCAAGGGGCAGGTGAAAAGGAAGAACTCAAAATGGGAGCATGGAAGAATTGAAGCACATTGTTAAATGTAAAAGAGGAGAAAGACAGATGTTGAGTACATAGCTCAAACAGTGGATGTACAAAGCCAGATGGATGAGAATTGTATTCCTGCAAATGTAATAAGCAATGAAAACAGTGGGACTAATAAGACTAATGGCAATGAAGATCATTCCTTTGTAACAACTGATAGAGCAAATATTACTGAATTAGACATTTAAAATTCTTCAGATCTGGTCAGAAAAGATATTCTTGTAATTGGAGATTCATCTGATACTTATATTTGCAGAGAAGATAATGAACATCAAATATTGTTATGCTTGCCAGGAACAAAAATAGAGGATGTGAGACAGGCCATAGAGTGACTTAATGCAAGGAAGTATGGATCTGTTTTCATTCATGTCAGTACACATTATCTCATCCACAAGGACTCTGCTGGTAGGGAACTTACACCCCTGTTAGATATCATAACTTATACAGGTGTTAGGATGTATTTTTCACAAAGCACATATAGAAAGGAGAACCAATCTCTGTGAAGGAAAAGACTTTTTGGGTAAATACCTGTATGAAATAAATGTCCCATTTTAAAAAATGGAAATGTGTAGATCCCATTTGACATATCCTGGACTGCATGACACTGAGATTATTGAGTGATACAGGGTGGATAGGCTAAGACTGGAGGAACTAAGCAAATGGTGTCATCCTCAGCTCAACCCCCAGGGAAATCATGGGAATCCATTCCTGTAGCAACAAAGACATGTGTAGCATTTTGTATACAACTACAGGTACTTTTAAGAAACCCACTTGGGGTATGTTATGGGTGTCACAGGCATCAGCCTCTAGAATATTACATCCGATTTTAAATGCAATGCTACAACATTCAAGGGATCACATTTGTTTCCCATGTACCTCACAGGAGAAAGCAAGAACCATGCAGGAGTTTTATGCAGTAGCACACTTCCCTGAAGTGCAGAAGGCCTTAACTTACACACATATAAAAATGAAATATTTGCCTGGAATACAGGGAAGAAGGTACATCAACAAAGAAGGTTACAGCTCTGTAAACTGTCAAGTTGTCTGCAATGCCCAAGGGATCATACACAATGTTTGTGTAAGTAGCCCAGGCAGTTTTCACAACTCACATATATGGAATAACTGTAAGCTGTACAACAGGTTTGCTATGGTGATATTCCTCAAAGGCATCTAGTGGGGGGTGCAGGTAATTAACTTAAGCCCTATCTCATGTTACAGATATGAAATCCACACAACCCCACTGAGCAAGGATGCAACTAGGCCCAAAATCAAACTAGGAAAATCATACAATCTGTGTTTGTATTGGTCAAGTCAAGGTTCAAGGGTCTAAACCTATCAGGAGGGGCATTGCAGTATGACCCAGCACCGCTGCCGAAATAATTAGTCTGTGCCATGTTACACAATATAATTCTTAAGAAACAGCTTCAAGAAGTATATCAAGGGTCAGGACCACAGTTTCAAGTGCCACAGGTAGGGCCAGCAGCAGCAGATACAGATGAGGAGTCTAAGTGAGGTGCTGGCAGATGGAGGCATGCACGGTATGCCCTGACTTTGGCTTAGAGTCAAAGGATAGTACATACTCAATATCTAGGCCAAAACCTAAGATCCTATGCACATATATATAGGAAAACCATTGCCTGCCGTACTCCACAACCTTTACTTAACAATATATTGGCTGTGTTTTAAGAGTATCAAACAGGGAAAACAACCAAGGACACAATTTGTACCTGCTGTAATGTAATGACAAGGTAAATGCTGAACCTGTATGTCAGTAATAGCTCATATGTCTAATATTTACAATATACAGTTACATATTCTACCCAGTACTGTGTATCAAGCATTTTACTTAACCACTGTCTATAAAACATGGAACAGGTCAATTATGCTCTCATTTGTACAAACATATCGAGAAGCAACACTGAAGTACCTACTAGTTCTAATGCATTACTTACAAATCTAACTGAAATGCAATGAGATTCAACAATTATATAAGCAATCATTTATAAATGAGTAGGAACAGGAAATCAAGAGCTTTTCTTCTGCAATACATATTGCTAAATGCAACCGTGTGAGTAAACAAGCATCCGTTATCCACTAAGTACATCAGACATATATGCAACCTTAAGTGACAAAGACATGTGCAATAGGTAATCAAGCCCTGTGCTACCAATACATCCTCGCATATTGCACAGGTGTGTGCCATGCATGGTAAAATAATCAGTTCAGCGTCAACACTTCTGATCATGAGAACTACCTCTGACAGGAGTTGCACTGCTACTTCCATGGCCCTGGCTAGAAGATGAGTGCTACATGAACTGGAGTGATGTGGACTGGATGAACTGTCTTCACAACTACATCTTGACCCACAACCAAGTGGCCTACCATGTCTAGGTGTGGGCATCGCATTCACTGAGAGTGTGATCTTGCACAGCGACATCAGGTAACACCAGAAAATGTATCGGTTCACGAGCAACATGGATGTCCATGCATCCCCAGCAGACATTCCATCACAGACATTGTGTGATCCAGTGTGTCTTTTATCCTCTCCAAGGAGTTTCCCACATGGTTCAGGGAGTCATGCATGTCAGAATGCATGACATTTAGTAACCATATTATCTCTTCCAAGACCCTGCTAGAATGTGCCTGTGTCTACACTACAACCTTACATATGCATTTGGTGGCACCTAATGATATACCAGCATCAGGAAGAGGGTGGACAGAATGCGTCTGCTGAGCACCCCTATCAACCTTCTCATGTGGCACCATGCCCTCACAATGACTACAGGGAGAATCAACCCTCTGCAGTATTCACACTACCCTAATCAACTCTGTCACCTTCAACCTGTTGTATATCAGAAGTCTTTGTGTCATGGGTATACATAGGCATACTGACTGTGTTTGAAATATGGGCAGGGGATGTGGGATCTAGAACCTTAGTGTCAGACTGACCATCTGCACTACCAGACTGTGCCTCTGAGACAATGATGATATTTGAATTAAAATACACTTGCATATGTATGATGGGCACAGTAGTGTTATTATAATCATCACAACTCAACACATATCCCAGGTATGTGTTAGAGACAGCATGTCTTGTGACGTATGTATGTAACATAGCCCAACATGTATTACTCAGGTCATGCAACTCCATCTGTATGAAATATATGTACAAACAGAAATATTGCCTTTTACATAGGAATGCATTCTCAGGACTTCTTAAAGTCTCACATGCACACACACACACGCGCACACACACACACACACACACACACACACACACACACACACACACACACACACACACACACACACACACACCTCTCCGAAGTATATCTCAATTCATTCTGAAATTCGTATATCTTTAATTACCATGCTTAAAAGGAAGTTCTCCTGTGACAATGAGAATTAATAAGCTCATCTTCAGTTTTTTGCATTCTTTATCCCGTGGGTTTGAATCTTAGATAGTGTAACAAAAGTTTAACAGTGTGTAAGTGCCAACATTAAAATATGTCACAATTTATCCTGTTTATCCTTCTAAACAACAAGGATTACAAGCCAAACCATTAGACATTTCATTGTTGAAAACTGGAACGTGTCAATAGGCTGAGCATCACACATGGCAGATATCAATGCCATGTTTCACACTTTTAGTGCAATTTGATGTAAGTAATGCCAATGTATCTGCTAAGAAATGCCTATGTTTTAAACTGTGCAAATGCAATTGGCAAGGTTGTATCTCTTTGCACACAACCTGTTTCATGTGAGACCCAAATTAAGCACCAGTTCAGACATATATTGTTAGCATGGTTTCTGCAGACATAGCTGGTGATGGAGAGAATAGTGCTAAATGTAGAATACAAATGTAGGGTGTTGAGGAGTCCAGGATTTGTCTGGCACCCCTTGCGAAGTGCTACAGCCATAGGCTGCTGCAGGGGGATTATACCAGGTCTCAGTATAAGGCTGAGGCTTGGAATAGCTTGACCAATGTTGTTTTCAATGCAATAGGTACTCCACTCAAGGAAGAACAGTGTCATCACCCCTATAGTGACCTTAAAAAGATGCACAGGACCTCCTAAACAGATGGGAGACTGAATTTAGGACTGCAAGCACTCTTCAGTTGTGTAAGTATACTGATACATAACCTGTGTATGATATGGCATTCATTTTCTAGCCAGCCAATGCAGGTGTTCAGTATGCGTATATATATATATATATATATATATATATATATATATATATATATATATATAATGTATTGTACTATAAAGCTGCAGTGGAAATAGAAGCAGAATATAAGGAGCACCAGTAGAGATTAACTCGCCTCACAGATGTACAAGGTAAGTAAGCCTCAAGTCCAAATTCAAGCCAGATAACTGTATACAGTCACTCAGTCACTAGCATCTTGAGCAGGCATACCTCAGCCTTGATATCAAATATCCATGCCTTCCACAATAACTGTTGCTGCTTGCATTGGGTAATGAGAACAGCAGCTTAACTATATGTTGTTCTCATTACCCAGAAGCAGCAATTACTTTTTATTACAGGATAGCATTTCTAAAATATTAACAGCAATAATATGTCAGGAAGAATTCAGACATGATAATTGTTATTCTTACATATGAATGCCTATATCCTATCCATCATAGGGAAATAAAGGCTGCTCTTTCTTATATCTAAGCTGTGAGATTTGTTTATTTTTGACACAGTAATACCTTCACACCATATATGGATGTGGCAAAGGTGTACAATACTAAATTATCATAATTGTTTATGTATTGCCAAAAAATTATATTGAAAAAATTAATTAATAAATTAATGTGACATGCCAAGGATCTAATTATGTGCTCCCACTCACTCTCTCTCTCTTGTTTTGTTTATTCTTTTTTTTATATATAATTTATTAACATTCTGTCATTTGCATAACTTGCTGAAAACAAAATGACTAACAGCACAGAGAGGTAGACTGACTACTCTGCTTCAGCTTGTAATACTTCCACAGATGGCAGCAGAGGCAGACAGGACTTTGGGTTCACAACCTGGCAGAGTTGTCAGCACAACTACTGCCCTACCTGCTCCACCTGTGTTAGGTAGCTGTGCTTCAGCTGCTGGTGCACTGTTACCCTCTAGGAGCTGTACCAGTGGAGGTGGTGATTTTGTCACCCACCAGGAGCTGACGTGTTTGCTGGCGGATACCATGGAGATGACCTTGGTTCATGTATCAGCAGGGTTGAAAAGGACCTGTATCATATTGCAAAAACAATGTTACATCTGGCAGTGACCCAAAAAGCTGATACATGAGAAAGTGATCTCATTTCTGAGGGAGATAACAAGATTATCACTGTTCTGAAGCTGGATGTGGGTTGCACCTCCAATAACCCCTACCTAACCCCAATCAAGGTGTCCCCAGTCTTTTGTCTCCAACACCATCCGTGTCTGTCTTGCACTTGCTGTATGTCTGCACATGCTTCCAAACATACCCTACCTACCTGACCCTCTCATTACAAATCACCCTTCACAACATTCCTCTCTCCTCCCCAACCCCAAAAAATGGGCACATGCCCCCCCCAAAAAAAAAAAATTACAACCTATACATAGCTCTCCACTTCACCTATGTGTCACCATGACACACTTGTTTTGGTCCAATTATCCATACAGCATTATTCTGTTACCACCCATCACTGGACTGGTGACTCTCCAAAGTCATGAAATTGTTTCTACAATTGTACATTTATATTATGAAGAACTGGATAGCTAAGGTGCTCTCTCACCACCATCCTTCAAACTCCTGAATAGTTTTCCCTGTGTCCTACCCTCTTCTTACCAGCCCCATTTACATCACTATGCTATCCACCCTTTTTTCAAACATTTATTCTGCTTAAAAATAGATTCATACGCACTGCACATGGCCAGAAATGGCCCATGGAAAAAACTTGATTTTATGTCCTCAGCATTTGCATGGAGGTTGCCATAGTGTAACAGTGCTGAGTGACAGTGAATGTTGTTTAATTTCCTATTGCAAAAGTGGAAGACTTCAATTTCTGCTGCAGTGGTCTAGTTACTTTTGCATAAATGTGCTTAAATCTGCTGCACTTTGAGAATATAAAGTAAAGGCAGTACTGTGAAACAGTTAATATAATATAATTAGGCTAGTGGATATAATTAATTATGAGTTATGTAGTATATTGAGATAATTAGCTTGTTTGCAAACTGATGTTGCTGTATAGTGTCATGGGTTCAATTACAACTGTAAGTCAAAGTATCATTTAATGACATTTCATATTTTTGTCATATACTTAACTGTTAGCATTTGTATTTTTCTCCATTTAAAACATTTCATTAACATATCATTTGAATAGCACAAGACATAATTTGCAAAAAGCATTGCAACTGCAATGGAGAGACTTATTAAGCCAACATTATCCTGCATATGTGTTCATGTTTGTTGCTCCTTCGCCTTATTTGTCCCTATAGCAAGCACTTTATTATACACAGCATGACAGAGCAATGATGATTTATTAAATGAGTAACATGCCATACAGACGTTCCTGCATGTTACACAAAACATATTCTAGCTATTCATCTCAGCATCTACCTCTATCAAGCTCTCTCTTTTCACCCCTTCTGCTTCAGTAAGTTGCCACTGTGACTCAATCATCTTATTTAAAGGGTACAGAGCAGTAATTCCTTTGTGGTGTTATGAGATACTGCACACTATACCGATAAATGTTTCACTATTTTCCAGAGTTCTTATCCAGGAATTGTCACTGACTGTTTTTGGCCATATTGGTTTATAAGTACCTGCTGGCTACATATCGTTATGAGCCAACATTATCCATCTTCAGTCATAAGCTACATTGTCCCTGCCTTCATCTCACCCTGCTGATGTATCCTGTCCCATCTGTATTGTTATTCTTCTACCTCTGCATGTGTTCAATGTCAGGCACCAGGAAACAAATACAGCTAAGGCTAAATGGAATTACACAGCTTATGGCAATATCCTGTGATTTTATGTCTTTGGCTGCATTACTCTGTTGTGTTTTGTGTCACTGTGCTTAGCTGTGTTTAGTCAGTTTAATGCACTTTTAAACATGCTGAAGAGTTGAATGTACAAATTACAGTTGTTGATAGGGTACTGAAGATGAATACACACATTCTCATTTTTCTGAAATCAGCTGTCTCATGTCAACATTCTGAAGTATGACTTCTTATGTGGTGTGCTTAGATAATACTCAGGCATTACTGTTTTTTCTTGGAATGTTCTAAGTGTTCAAATACAGATGTATGCAACAGTTGTTGTTGTTGCGTCTTTCGGCTTTTCCCAGTTAGGGGTCACCACAGTGGAACTCCAGTCTACTAATGATTGGCAATAGATTTTTACATGCCAAGTTGCCAGCCCTGATGCACAACTTTCAACGAAGGTACACCCATTCATGCATGTCTCCACACAGAATATGCTTTAGCAGAGAATCAAATAGGACGTCTTACTGTGAGGTGACAACATATGCAACAGTGTTTTTACAATATTTTGTATGACTCTTGTGGCTGTAAATGTCAGCTACACATTTCCCTGACACATCATTATCAAACTGATATATCAATGTGCCTGATCCCTATGGAGAAACTGGTCCTGTACAAATCTTGCCTCAATAATTATGCTGATAAAACAAAAAGTAACAAAACATAAAAATGTGCAGAAAGGAAACATGCACCAATCTGGTAATGTGTCGACATTGTGTATTCCTATCACCATCTGTCCAGCTCTTCCCACCAATTCTGTTTCATTCAATAAACCTATTTGATTCAGTGTCATTCCATAAGCCATGTTGCCACCATCAATAACATGCTTGGTTCCTCATATGTTTCATAACACAACTGTAGCATAAATTCAAGGATTGACTAAATGCAACTATTATGGCAAATGTGTAAGTCATGACACCTGAAATATGACCATAACACATATTGTTTCTGTATTCTATGAGATTCACACATGGTTGTATACGATGCTTCTTTGAGGTAAAGTCAGCGCAGAGCACCATAGGCTACTGCTAATACCCATTCCATGTCCAATATCTCAAGTGATTTTTATGCATGAGCTCATATGCCACAGTGGTGCAGCAGTTAGCATTGTTGCCTCACAGCAAGAGGCTCTTTGATTTGCTTCTTGGCTGGGCGCCTTCTGTATATCTTCCCTGTGTTTGTGGGGGTTTCTTCTAAGTGCTTCAGTTTCCTCCCATGTTACAAAGACATGCATCTGGAGTGTTCTCTCCCTGGGCCTCTGCTGAAGATTGGCTTATTCCAAGTTGGAGTTTTCTGGTTAACAAATGTTAAATAAATAACACTTTACCATCAGCAGCCCAACTGAGCTTAGTGGCAATGAGTAAAAAATTAACACAACAAATAATTGTTTCTTTAGGCTACACAACATTTCTGTCTGTACTGAATTTTGACAATATGTTATATTGATTTCAAAGTGATAGTGACTCAATTAATTCAGTTGGTTAATGTATGTCTGCTCTCCTGTGGTTACACTTGCAACTGTGTTATGATTTTGGCTAACCTGCTCACACACAATCCATAACTGTTATTCTGCAGTGCACTGTCCTATGTCGGATGTGTCTGTTTGTTTTGTAAATGCATATTGTGCAAGCATGAGACGAGTGCAATCATCCTGGAATGAATTGGCAGGAACGTTTGATAATCCAGTGGCTCACATCTGTAAATTTCTTTGACAACTCATACTGTGAAACAGGTACGCACCATTCACAATAACACAATGTACATGAAGGGCATTATATAAGTCTTAGTAAAGAAGCATAATTACATGGGACCATCACAGTGCTGCTACATTATTTGCTGCACAAATATGCATTTGTCACAAAGCCTGTGATGCACAATGATATCTATTACAAATGGGATTTTCAGCAAGTACAACTGTGCTTTTTCACATCATTAAATTCAGATGTCTTCTGTGCACTTTAGGCTAATATTGTGCTGTCTAGATTGTGTAGCTAAATAGGTAGGAGGTTTGATACTCAAAGTAGAAAACTTTTGTGTGTGTGTGTGTGTGTGTGTGTGTGTGTGTGTGTGTGTGTGTGTGTGTGTGCGTGCGTGTGTGTGTGTGTGTGTGTGTGTGTGTGTGTGTGTTTATGTGTGTGTGTGAATGTAAAATGTTGTGCTGTATCCAGTTCCCTAAGAACAATTTATTTAACTTTATACACAGTTCCCTTATCCCACTTTTTACAGAAACATCCTCTCTGCACATTAACTGATGATGTCATCATGTTAAAGGTGCACACTCCCTCATAAAGAGTCAGACTTCCGTGATGCTTGTGACTAGTACTTTGCTCTCTAGAGCTTGTAACTAGATAGGTAGGAGGTTTGATGCTCAACATAGGAAACTTTTGCATGCATAACTCTTGGTGCTGTATTCACTTCCCATGAAACAAAATAATTTAACTTTACACACAGCTCCCTTACCCTACTTTTAATAAAAGCATCCTCTTTCAGATGTACTGAAAACTTTATCCAGAAAAAAATACACTCTATCCCATTGAGTCAAACATCTTCTGTGGCACTTGCAACTAATACCTTGCTGTGTAGATTGTATAACTAGATATTAGAAATTGGAAACTCAATGTGGGAATTGTGTGTGTGTGTGTGTGTGTGTGTGTGTGTGTGTGTGTGTGTGTGTGTGTGTGTGTGTGTGTGTGTGTGTATTTGTGTGTATGTGTGTGTGTAAGTGGGGTTCTAAAGAGTCAGGTGAACATGTCCTCCAAAATAGGTGTGCTCAATCAAATTATACTCTGGACAAATGTATTAACCTGCTAGATGATTCCTCCATCCCCTTAAACCATTTTTCACAACAATATCTTCTCCGCAACACATTGATGAGTTCATTCTTTCTATAGTGCACTGTCACACTTTAAAAGTCAGACTTCTCAGGTGGCACTTATGTTTCTTATCCTGTTCTCTAGAATATGTAACATAGATAGCTAGTATGTTCGAATACAGCAGTGATTAACTTCTACAAGACTGTGTGCGTATGTGAGTGTAACTGTAAATTAATTCAGCATTGGATTACACACATTTGCAGGATCAACATTTGCAACCATGGATTGCTTTTAAAAATATTTTACCACAAACATATCCTTGTTAATAAATTGTTGACATTATTCATTCATTGATGCCGTATGCCTCACTTGTACACCGGATTCTTCTGTGGAGCTGGCTGCTGTCAGTGTGCTGTATAGATTATATAACTAAAAAAGGTGGTTTGAAACGATCCTTGATTAAATAGTATGGTTATGATTACTGTTTTATATAGTCGACTACCTCACAACCACCTTTATGTACATGTCCACTTATAAGATGTATTTACAGTGGCACAGTGTTAAACTAGAAACTTCTAGCATCCTTAGAGAAAATAGCAGTTTGCATTAATGCCTCCATAACTGCAGTTTCTCATGGTGCGAGAGTTCAGTACTGGCTTTGCACATTGTGTAACTACATAAGTAGGGTGTTTGAGACCAGCCATGAGTATGTCTTTCCCCTCATACTGTGTAGACTACTCCTCAAATACATATATGATGTGCAGCTGTACAGTGATATTGTGCCCTTTGACCACTTTTTAGGATAAAGATATAGCTAATAAACAATGAGGAATTTATCCATTAAGCTGTGCACTGTCACAGTTTACTCCAAATCCTGTGGTGCTTGTGATTCAGGCACTACTCTCTGGCTTGTGATTAAAGGTAGTTAGTTCAAATCCATTCATTGATACTCAGACTACATTGTCTCAATCATATTGTGACTGTACATGTCACGCACAAACTTGCTGTGTACACGTATAGACCTTGATTCATCTTACAAAAAGTTATGATAATTTTTCACATGATAATGTTTTTATTCTGATTAATGTTGTCATGTGATTACATTTCCTGACATAACATCTGCAGTAAGCATTCTCCTTTGGCACAAGGGAATGAGACAATATTCTGGATGTTATTGCCTTAGTAGAGAAATTACGGGGACACGAATCCCTGGGAGCAATAACATGAAGCAATGCCTTGAAATACCAACATATCTCACAACTGTAGTGAAATTTTTGCTAGAGCACATTCATTTTTATGATATGATATTTGTTTCTATAATCAAATGCTCAGGTGTTCAACATCAACAGTCAGTAACTGTTAGCATTTTTAGACTTATACTTTAATGCATGAATGGCATGCATCACAGTAAAAATGTGGACATTTACATTGGAAGAGGCCTCCCTCATCCATTTTATCACAAAGAGATTGTTAATGGCATATACATATAATGTAATAAGTTAGCATTGGTTGAGTGTCACACTTGTGTTAAGACTTCCATCGTGGTGCTTCTAGTTCGTCCACATGTCAATACTTGTATAACTTGGTGTTCCATTCCCAAAAAGGGAAACATTATATGAATGTACTGACATTATACAAAAAATATTGTATCTAATTATTTGTACCCATTTTTATGTTGGTTAGTGATATATAATTACATGTTGTAATTGCTTGGCACTGAAATTGTTATTCAGGGCACTTTGTGCTGTGAGTGGTCCTCTGACACGTGCATTGAGTACTGGCTTGTATATCACACCTGAACAGATAGAATATGGTTCAATTCTGGGACAGTGTGTTTGTGCACAATGGAAACAACTTCCTTGGCAAGGAAGCATTGATATTGTACTGCTAACTGTTGTGCGAGCAGTAATATGTGTAGCTTCTTTTCAGCATTTTGACTAAATTTGTAGCTCCTTTTCAGCATTCTGACTAAATCAGATTGCTCAAATGATATTTGTATTTCCTTTCTTATGGCACACTTTGATTTCAGTTATTTGTAACAGCCTCCATTGTATCTCCTGTGGCGCATGTAGTCAATACAGGCTGCTGTAGAGAGTCTAGTATCATAGGCAGGGGTTTGAATATGGTAACAGTTTCCAGAAATGCAACTGTGTCACACAGAAGTGGCTTGCACCCAGAAATAGTTATGGCACAGTCAGAGGGCCAACTTTTTCAGGATATTGTCCAACAAGGTAGGGCATTTTAACCCTTATGATAGGAAAGTGCTGAAGCCCTTCTAGCGTGTTTTTCATTATACCACAAATATGCATATTCCTGTGGTATGTCGATGACTGATACACATGTCTCTGATACTTGTCCTGGCATGTGTTCAAAAATGACATGACGCAAATGTTGATTATGTAATTCATCACTTACAGGCATTACCTATTTTCAAAATAATTGTAATCTGTGTTGCATATCTTCAGCCAAGCAGTTTTTTATTACCTGAATTGTTTTCATGACACTATACAGCTTAATGGGAGATGAGCACTTTCATAAAGCATTTCTTACTGTATGACATGCTGACACACCATCAAAAAGTGTGATTGATCCTCTGTTACACACTTTTTTTTGTGTTGGAGCTGTTGAGTTGCTGTTATGTTACTGTCGCATATATTCCTGTGTGAGCACTCAGGATAACAATGTCTAAGATGTCTGCAAATTACCAGTGGAAAACCAGGAAATGTCATTAGATCTGTGTTATCTGTCACTTATGTATGTCAAGTGTTATTGCTATTTAGCATGTATATCACTATACAACACACATTTGTGTATTTCAGTTTTATAGGTGATAAACCCATTTCCTATTAGTGCCAGTAAGAGTTATTTGCACAAAATGCTTATTTCTGATGTGCATGACATGACAGCTGTAATGTTCATTTGTTCTTGTGTATACATGCTAAGGTGAAGAATACAGGAGTGGTGTCAGCTTGCATACATAAATTCTTTGTATATACATCTCATATGCAATAACAGCAGTCTATGCATTTATCCCATAATGTGTCTTCTCTTTTTTTTTCAATAAACATTTTTTATTATTTTTCACAACCATATTACAAATTCACACATTATATACAATATTTACAAGATGCTTCCATTGGTTAATTTCACATATATATCAACCTCATGTATTGATCAAAGGTACAGCATTAACAATCAAAAGGAAAATAATAAAAAAATCCAACATTAACAAATCCAAGCCAACAATCTGTCTTTTCTGTACATTCTCTATCTAATCTAAGGTTGATAGAGGCCACCAAAGCAGACACCCAAACAACTACCACCTCAGAACACAACACCTGCAACACATAGACCACACAGTCAGAGTGTCAAGCAGTCACAGCCCTTAAGGCCAAACACAATGCCAGACACACTAGTCATTGGTGACTCCATAGTCAGACACACTGACGTCCCGCTCACCAGACTGAGTAAGGAGAAGGTCACAGTAAGCTGCCTGTTGGGTGCTAGAATCCGCCACATAACGCATGCACTCAGGTCTCTCAACAGCAGGTACAAGTACGACTCAATCATTGTCCACGCTGGTGTTAACGACCTGAGACGCACTCCTTGGACTACATGAAAAGAGACATAGAGGAGCTCTCTGATTATGTAGCCCAAGCAGGTATGACCCTGACCTTGAGCAGTATCCTACCTTCACCAAGAATGATGCCACAATACAGTGATAAGATGATCAGCTTTAACAATTGGCTTAAACTCTGGTGTCATTCAAAGGGGATCCAATGTCTGTCTGCCTGGGATGACATGCTGGACAAGCCACGCTGCTTCACAAGGGACGGCTTGCACTTGTCACCCTGGGATTCCGGATTTTGGCAAAGGCTCTTGCCACCCCATAGTGCCTTTTTTAGGCAAGGCTCAAATTCTAAACCTACCACCCTAGAACACAACAAAGAAAAAAAACTAAGGGAAATGCTGCTCAATGCCAGAAGTCTCAACCTCAAGATGCACGCACTCGAGGCCCTTCTCAGTATGGAGAACATCGATGTCTGTGCTGTGACAGAAACCTGGTTCAAGGCTCCTGAGAGCACCCCAGCACTATCAGGTTTTACCTCATATCATGCTCCGCCCCAAAACCCGGACAATACCAAGAAAGGAGGAGGGGTATCCATATTCATCAAGGACACCCACACCTCAAGATTGGTGGCAACGCACGATGCATCGGAAACCATCCAGGTGCAATTAACCATAGGCAAGACTGCTCTGCAATTTGTAGCATGTTACAGGCCACCCTCGCAAACTCAGGAACCTCATATGGCCTTCCTGAAAACACTGGAGGGGATAAATGTATCTCCAAACACCATCATACTAGGTGACTTCAACTACCCTAATATAGACTGGGAACACTATTCAAGCCCAAACACTCTAGCCCAAAAGTTCCTGGAATTCATAAACTCAAATGCCATGGAACAACTAGTCACCATCCCCACAAGAGGAGAAAACATACTTGATGTCATCATCATGAACATGGGAGCACAATGTTCAATGCCGGAAGTATACCCCTCACTGGTGAGATCAGATCACAAACTAATCTCGCTGGAGGTCCTCATCCCGCCCCCACCCGAAATGAAAAAGACCACAGTAAAGAACTTCTTGAAAGCCAACTTCACACTTCTAAGGACTAGTGTGGTCTCCTTTAAGGCCCCTGAGCCGGCGGTAAACATTACTCAAACCGCTGAATCACTTACAAATGCCTTCTACCAGCACCTGCAGGGCTGCATGGATCAGGCAATCCCAAGCAAAACAAAGACTCTTTGTACCAAAGGCAAGCGTCCAGTCTGGTGGACCCCAGCCATAAACAAACTCTACAACAAAAGGAGAAAGCTACTACAAGATAGAGCAAAATCCTTAAAAGGTAAGACACTGCTGATCACTATAAGTAAAAAGCTAAGAGCTCTCATAAAATCATCCAAAGCTAACTTTGAGAAAAAAATAGCTAAGGACTCTAAAGACAACCATAAGGCATTCTTTAGCTATGTCAGAAACCTAGGAGGAAACTCCCAGATATGCTCAGAATTAGTTCAAAATGATGTGAAGATTACTGATCCTACAGACATTGCCAACATACTGGCTGATAGGTTCAGTGCAAACTTCTTCCCCCCCTCCCCCCCTAAATGAGAGATATCTATACCAAATGATTGTAGTCCCCCAAACATCTCTAACGCCCAGGTGACAACTGCTCTCCAAGGCAAAGAACACAGCATCCATGGGACCTGATGGTGTCCCCGGCTGTGTGCTCCATGAACTCAACGAGGAATTAAACCCACAGTTAGGACAGCTGTTTAATCTTAGTCTCACCTCCGGATACGTACCCAGGGAGTGGCGCACAGCGACTGTGGTCCCACTCCACAAAGGCGGTGCCTCCACCGACCCTGGAAATTACCGTCCCATTAGCTTGACAAGCCTTATCTGCAAAGCCATGGAGAGGATCATAATGGATCTCATAAATAAAGACATAGGGAATTTGCAGACTTTGGATCCAACCCAGTTTGGCTTTGTCAAAGGCAGATCATGCCTTTTAAACTTGGTTGACTTTTTCGAAACACGAAAATGTAACCCGACTTGTCGGGTTACATTTTCGTGAGTGGATTTCGTTTACTGCTTTGACTTTTTCGAAACAGTCACAAAGGCCATTGACGAGGGAAAGGCAGTCCATACAGCCTACCTAGACCTGGCGAAGGCTTTCGATACAATACCCCACTCGGGTATCATTGAAAAACTCATCAACTTAAATGTAAACTCATACATTACAAGATGGGTTGCAAACTGGCTGAGTGACAGAACCCACATGGTCAGAGTTGCTGGCGCCATGTCAGACTCAAAGCCTGTCACAAGTGGTGTCCCACAGGGCTCAGTCCTGGGCCCACTCTTGTTTGGCATCTACTTTTCTGAAGTACAAGCAAACACAGGAGGGTTATGGCTGACAAAGTTTGCAGATGACTGCAAACTGGGCGCCATAGTTGAAAACACATCCGACACAGATATCCTTCAGGAGGGTCTCACAGAAATGGATAACTGATGCCAGAGCCATGGCCTAAAGTTAAATGCCAAGAAATGCATAGTCATACCCTTCGGGAAAAATAAGGTTACCCCAAGCTACCATATAGGTGGCAATCCCCTGATCACAGAAGAAGTTATCAGGGACCTGGGAACCCAGGTTGACAGTAGCCTTTCATTCGACACTCATATTGCTAAAGTAGTTAGGAAGACCTTCTACATTGCCCACCTTATCATGAAAGGATTCACATCTAGATCAAGGGAAGTCATAGTCTCCCTATACTCATCACTCATCAGACCAATGATCGAGTACAATGCCCCATTCGGAATGTATCTGACCCGACACTTGCAGCAGCTGGAGAGGCCACAAAAGTTCCTCACCAAAAGGATAAAGGGTCTCAAAAATCTGTCTTATGCTGCCCGACTGAAAGAACTCCAGTTATATTCAGTTGCTTACCGCTTGCTCAGAAGTGACCTATGCCTGACATACAAGGCCATGTCAAACCCAGATTTGATGAACATGCTTCATCTCAAAAAATTTAGATCCCTCAGAGCCACAAGGGCGGGAGAATTAAACCTCGACACGGTTATTAATAGGACATGCTGGAGGGATAGATTCATCACCCAAAGACTCCCTATGCTGTGGAACAAAATCCCGGTTTATGTGAGGCAGAGCACCTCGCTGGCCTTGTTCAAGAGGAATCTTGACCAATGGATGGGAGATCGCAGATACACCCCAGGGATTACCGCAGTGTCACTGCTTGACAGAGGCACAGCAAAATAATGGGCATAGTTTCTCCAAACTAAAGGGGTGGTGTAAGCCACAAAACTATGGGCTAGGCTTATAAATGCCCTTGGGCAGATAGCCTAGTATAAACCTATGAACCTATGAACCTATACTCTGGTTCCCAAGAAAAAGTGGATAGTAACCTCTAAGCCAAAACAATATTAAAAATTTGCTCCCATATTTTTATATTGTTAATATTTTTCTTGTGGTCACTAATTAACAGTTTATGCGCTAAGATGTGCTTTATTGCCGACAATCTGAAATTTTCCCACGATGTCTGGGCTGGGTTCAACCAATTTGTGGCTATATATAATTTCATTAATAGGCAAATATTCATAATTACAATCGTTTTGGATTTATCTAAATTCTCCGGGGGAATATGAAGAATCATAAACTCCCAGGAGAGTGTTGAATTTTGATAACCCATTTTTTGTAACTGCAATTTTAATGAATTCCACAATTTATAAATGCACTTACAACTCCAGAACATGTGAAGCAAATCTGCTGTCTGATCTAAGCATTGTGGGCATATGGGTGAATTCTTCGCATCAAATTTGTGCAAAGTGAGACGAGTATAGTATGCATTGTTAAATATCATCAGCTGCGTAAATACCAATTTCTGAAGGGATACGGACTTTAATGTTAACTTAAATGCCTCCAATATCTTATTGTCATCTGGCAATATCAATTTCTCTCTCCAGTAACTCGATAAAAGAATATAATTATTATACTTCCTCTCTTTTATCAATTTATATGCTGCGGTTATATATTTTCTATCCTGCAACAGCGCTTCCCATAGATTACGAGAAATGGTTAAATCCTCCCCTTTCATTTCAAAGTTATTAAAATAGTTTATAACCAAGTCTTTTAGCTGTCTTACTATAGTTAAATAGGAAATAGGAAGTTCTATTTCTTTTAGAATATCATGTACTGGTACTCCTAGAAAAGGATATAAATCGAGTACAGTTAACTCCATAATTAAAGGGAATTTCTTTAGATCAATCAATTGACCACCAATTGTTAAATTTGGATTCCTATGAAATGGTTGGAAGACCATCATATATTTTAGTAAATTTAAGGAAGCAAAAAGAGTTTGAATTGCCATTACATAGCTTTTGATGTGCTCCATTAACTTATATTTACTCATTGTCCAATTATTTAAAAAGGGTAATGCTTTAGCATTGACTCCCACTTCATTTATATGCTTGTACATTAAGAACACCCATTTGGGTGTCCATTTTCTACTATTCCTATCGAAGTAAGACGTCTTTAAAATCCTGTTGGCCTGAATCACTAAATAGTACATTTCGAAATCCGGTAATTCCAGCCCCCCCTTATTTTTTGGAGCCATCAATTTTTCATATGATATTCTCGTCTTCCTAGGTTCCCAAAGAAATCTTCCTAATCTTACATGAAGCTGTTTGAAGAATGTTTTAGTAATTCTGAGTTGTGCAGCTCTAAAAATATATAACATTCTAGGAAGAACATTCATTCTTATCATAGCTGCTCTTGCCATCATTGGTAACTTCAATCTACTCCATCTTTCAAGATCCAATGCTATTTGATCCGTAGTTGACTTTACATTGTTTATAAAAAAATCTCTATTTTCAGTTGAGAAGACAATCCCCAGATATTTTATCTTTTCTTCCGTCATTACTTGTCCTATCAATGGTAGCATTGAAAAGAGTGTGGGTGTCTTTAATGGGAATATTTTAGATTTTTAAAAATTTAGCTTGTAATTGGAAATTCTCTCAAAGATTTCTATTGCAGCTAATATTTTTTCAGTATCGGAAACAGGTGTGGTACAATATATGTTTAAATCATCTGCATAGGCAGCCATCCTAACCTTTATTCCATACAGTACAGGAGAATTATAAAAAACATTTTGCTTAAGGTGTAAAAATAAAGGCTCCAAGTAGAGATTAAATAAGATGGGAGATAATGGGCAGCCCTGTCGGGTACCATTTTTAATTTTTATCCTATTCGAGCATTCGTGATTTATAAATAAATTTGTGTATGCATTTTTATATAGTATCCTTAACGTTGAGATAAACTCCTGCGGTATATTAAAATAAGGTAATGTATCAAATAAATAAACCAAATTAACCCTATCAAATGCTTTCTGAGCATCAATAATTAGGGCGTACAAATTCAGGTTTTTATATTTCGCATAAGAGATTAAAGTATGGAGCGTCAAGGTATTATCCGTGGTCTGTCTCCCATCCATAAACCCTGCCTGTTCCTCTGATATTATTGGGTTTATTACCTTTTTCAGTCTACTTGCCAGAATGGGTGTCATGATTTTCATGTCCATATTCAAAAGTGATATAGGCCTGTAATTATCAGGATTTTTGGAATCACCTTTCTCCTTTAATGTCAGAACTGTCCTTGAGGCATTAAAATGAGGATCTTTAATTCTATTTAGAGTGATATAATTAAAAGTCTGTGCCAATACACTGCTCAGAATCTCACTAAAAGATTTGTAGAATTCCGAGGTCAAACCATCTGGGCCTGGGGCTTTGTGAGGTTTTAGTTTCTTGATTGTCTCGAACACCTCCTCAACTGTAATCGGTTTGATTAAATCTCTATGAAATTCCTTATCAATGTTAGGGAAAGTGATTTTCTATAGAAAATCTTTTCTGTCTTTATCTTGCAAGACTGTCTGCTTCTCACCGTAAATCTGATTAAAATTTTTTTCAAAGGTCTTCATAATATATGCCTTATCAGTATATGTAGTATTGTTATAGTGTATTTCAGTAATTAATCATGTTGATTTCGTCTGGTTAATGATACGAGCTAATGCTTTCGAGGGGGTTTGAATATGATTTGCATATTTGCATATTTAACTAAATTTCTTTGTTTATAAAGTGACAAATTTCTATTATGAAGTAAAAATAGTTCTTTTTGACATCTTAATAGCTCAGTTTCTGTCTGTTCATTATAGTTCCTCATCAAATCTTGGTCCAATAATTGAATTTTAGTTTCTAATTCCAATTGAGTCTTCTTTTGCAATTTTTTATAATATGTAGCTTTTTGGATAAATAGACCCCTTAGCTGCGTTTTAGTTGTGGCCCATTCTATATCTATTGGGTGTCTCTTTTGGGAAATATTATTTAGTAACTGTTTAAGTATCTCCTTGACTTCCATTAATATATCCTCCTTGGTTAGTAAATATGGGTTCAAGGACCAATTATACCCTCAAAGCCTCTTAGTATTCATATTACTGCTGTTTAAGGTTAAAGTTATCTTTGAATGGTCCGAGATTTGTCTGACTTGATTAGAAACACTAGGGTCAGCTGAGATCAGCACCTCTGAAATTAAGAAAAAGTCAATTCTTGACCACATTTTATGGCAGGTTGAATAAAAAGTAAAATTCTCTGCTTTCCTTTGTGAGTGTATGTGTTTAAAAGGGTCATAGAGTTTGAAATCCATTTTCAATTCTTTCAATGCTACCATTGCCTGTTTATTGAATGCTGGAGAAGCACCCAACTTGTCTAATTTAGGATCTTGAAAAGAGTTCCAGTCACCTCCCAACACTATATAGCAATTATTATATGACTGTAAAATGGAATAGATTGAAGCTATGAAATGATGCTGATTAACATTTGGGGCATATACACATATTAGTACTATAGGTTTATCATAACATTTGGATGTGAGAAGGACCAAACACCATCTACCCTCCTGATCCATCTTCACATCCATAATATCTCCCTGAAAGTGATTCTTAATTAAAATTGCCACCCCTGCACTATTTGTTGTTCCTTCCACCGTCACAATCTTCCTAACCCATTTCTTATCCTTCACTGACTCCCATTGATCATTAGTCATATGCCTTTCTTGTAATAAAATACAACATGCTGATGATTTGAGAAACAAATGAAAAAACAGCTTTCTTTTTTTCATGTTCTGGAGTCCTTTGACATTCCAAGATTCTATTATCCACATTTAACGTTCATTAAAAGTGTAAATCGGTGTCTAATCTCTTTGAGCAACCTAAGAATAACATAAGTTGGCATATCATTAATTGTATGGAAGCAAAACTGCCATCCCATCCCTACCCAGTGCCTACCCACAATTCCTCTGGACCAGGATAAACATAGGTTTTTCACATTACTGGAAACCATCTGAGTAACTAACCTACTAATTCTATTATTTAACAATCAAACCCCATGCAAAAAACCTACAACAACTACTTCTACGTCTACAAAGCCTAATTCTGACATTCCCTACTAAACACTACTTATAGGTAACTACAGCTCTGTACATATTTATGGATATAAAAATAAACTAATTGTACCCTGAAATTCTAATGTACTTCAGTTCACTTCAGTTTTATATTCAGCAATAGCATATAACATTCTAATTTGTTGTTCTATACAGTATTAAATATTAGTTAACATCAAAAGCAGACAGTTATTTAACATTTCCCAACACCCTGCATCTACTGAATAAAATGATCTAACTACTTTAATCTGCTTTGTTCTTCCCCTACACCTTACCTACTAACATATTAATATAAAAAATCAATGCAGTTAAAAATAAGACTATAATGGCACTTTCATTTGTAGTAACCATATGTGAATAAGAGAGGAACCAAAGGGTTAAAATAAAAAAAAAAAAGAAGAAAGCATGAAGGGAGCACAGCAAAAGGAGAAGAAATAAGAAAAAAAATGCCTTAAATTACACATATAAAAATAACTTCTTTTATGTTCTTTTATTATTATATGCACATTGTTTAGATCTGTTAAACTAACCATTGTTGTATCATTTATCAGTTAAAAATAATACAACCTATCTACAGGAAAAAAGGAAAGGAGTAAAAGAAAAGGGAGATATAGTGGAAGAAAAAAAAAAGAAAACAAATATAAAAAAAAAAAAAACTACAGTACCTTATTCTGCCACTACACATTACCATCTCCTTTTCTAATACACAATGCATTTCCCCAGCGTTTACCTGCATCACTCTGACTTCACACATTATCTTACAGTCCATTTTTCTTCAAAATAAGTCCAAACAGGTTTTGTTTTGCCTCACCAGCAGTTCCTTTTTCTTCCCAGTTATTTAAACTATAAAGGCAGTTTAAATCCTTTCCTTCGAGCTCGCGACGGGGGACCCAATTCGCAAACGGACCTCCTGGCTGTACCACTCTAAAAACGGTCCCTCTGCTTCCTCCAATGCATTTCCTGTTGCCTCGTGGATCAGAAACGCTCGCTACAGCCATAAAACTTCGTGGGAACTTCGTGTTGAAACTGGAACTACGAGATAAGGAGATAAGAAGATGAAACTCCAGGCCTGCTACAAGAAACAGAACAGACAAAGGATTTTAAAGCCTCGGATCGTCGTAAATGAAGAATCCCATTCTCCCTGATGCTGCAGAAGGCCAAAATGGACTGTTCACATTTCTGAAGATGGGAGAGCCTTAAAAATCTTCAAAAAAGTAGGTATTGCTTCTTTCCTTGTGCTTACAGAGTATTTAATGCCATCAACAGTAAAAATTAAGTTATTGGGATATTTCATTTGAAATCTGATATTTTTGTCAATTAGAAACTTACAATATGGAGCCAGCATTTGTCTAGATTGCCTTATTTGTGTTGGTAAATCCTGAACTATGGAAATTTTATTATTTTGCCACATTATAGATCCACCAGATTTTTTAATAGTTAACAGTACTTTGCTCACATCTTGGTAGTTCAATATTTTAACATAAACAGGTCTGGGTATATTTGAAGCTTGAGATTCTCTGTATGCTCTATGCGCCCTTTCTATGACCATCTGCTTAACATCCTCAGAGTCCTTGAGCAGTATTTCGAATATTTGTGTAATAGAAGTGATCAGGTCATTATATTGAATAGATTCTGGGATCCCTCTGATGATTATATTGTTACGTCTGGATCTTGCTTCCCAGTCCAGAATTTTATTTTGCATCGTTTGAATGTCTGTTCCATGTGTCTCTGTTCTTTTAGTGAGCATTAATATGTTGTCTTCATTGGTAGCTATTCTAGTTTCTGCTTTCTCCATTCTTTCGAGAATCCGATTACATGTGTCACTAAATGAAAGCGTTTGAGAAGTAAGCTCTTTTAAGGCATCCTGTATAGGTAGCAATGCTGATTTGATTTCTTCCATTGTGACCTGTTGATCAGATTTTGTTGATGCCCCTGTTTTTGCAGTCTCTTGCTGTTTGATAGTTTTCTGTCTCTTGATTAAAGATTCTTTCTCCGGTGATTGCAAAGCTGATAGCTTGGTTTTGGAAGATGTAGTTTCCATATTTTTGTCCTCCTTTGACATTTCGAAATTCTGCATGAAGATTTATTTCCCAAGGAAAAGTTACAAAAGTGAAATAAGTCAGTCCTTTATTCGGTGCTCTGTTCAAAGAGAACCTAACAAACAGATCCAATCCTGCTATTACCAAGTATTTTTTTTCAGTTTTTCTTTCTCAGAACCAAAAGTAACTTCTGATCAATTAGTAATAACTGCCAATTAGTTTGTTTACTTTAAGTATAACTCCACAGGGTTGATTTTTTTCTCAGGTATTTGAAAAGCTGAAGTACTGCAGTGCTTATAGAACGGCAGCCATCTTTGTTTTATAATGTGTCTTCTCATCTTGCTAACTTTTATCTCAACAAAGCATTTTACTAACATGTATATCACATTAACTCCCCTTTGTTACACTGCAGCTTTATGTCCCTATCACATCCATTGATAGCATGCCCATTTTTATGTGCATAAATCAAGTATTGTCATTGAGATTAATTATCGTTATATCAATATGGTAGCATTTATGTTACAAATATTTATTTGACACTTTAGCACATTTGGCTGCAGCATCTGAGTAAACTCTCAGTACAACCAGAATTATTTCTGTACAATTCCCCCATTTCACTTCCTCTCCTTCAGAATTCTTTCTCTATACTTGCCCTTAATATTTCTGGGCTCCAGTGCTTACTTGTACATTAGCTCTGTCTATAGGCAAGCCATTTTGTTTACATTCTGTGCTCATGATTGTAAGCACCCTGCCATGGTCATGGACATTATTGCTGCCCACAAAAAGGTACCTGCAAATGTGTAGGCACAATAAACAGTGTACATGTTTGACTAGCACTGCTGCTATGCATGCTTTGTTTGTGTATTTTGGCTTTTCCCGGTTAGGGGTTGCCACAGTGGAACTCTGGTCCACCAATGATTGACAGTTGATTTTTACATACCAGCTTGCCAGACCTGATGCACAACCTTTAATGAAGGTACGCCCATTCACACATGTCTCCACACAGAAGGCACTCTAACTGAGAATCGAACCGGACAGCATCTTACTGTAAGGCGACAACACTACCACAGCACCACCACCGCGGGTCACTGCTGCTATGTGCTTAAATTGTGTAGACTTTGCTAGAAGTCCACGAGATTGATAATGAATCTCAGGGATGGAGGAATGGCAAACAGGAATGTCTAAACAGGTCAAATATCAATAATGGCTGTTGATAATTTACAAGAAAAAGAAATGTTGATTGCTCTGGTGAATTCCTTATTTCCATGGGCAACAACTACCTTGTGGATAAAATTCATTAGACTTTTTTGATAATTTAGTACTATAAAGATATTCTCATGGAAAACAATCATCTACAAAAGAAGTTTTACCTGAGAAAGTAGTGTTCTTTGCACAAGAAAGATTTCCTGTTTACATCCTTCTGTGATCATGTGTGCATCCTCTGACAATTAATTCCTGTGCAAGTGAGTTAAATACTCTGCTCCAGGATAAGAGAAGTGAGTTTCCTATTTTATTATATTGATTGTCTTACTTCAATATAATACACTGTGCAAAAAAAGTAATGTTAAAGCTCTGATTTTGACCTAGAATTATGTCTCTCACTCAACAAGTTCAAAGTAATGAATAATTATTTTGGGGGATTTTAATGTCTGAGTTCTCCCTATAGACTGTGTTATGTTATTTTGCTGTTGCCTAAAGATTTTTAGTATGTTTACTGTGAATTATGAAAAGAAAATGTATTATGTATCCATAAGTCAATGACTGATGTATAAAGTTTCGAACTGAACATTTCTTTTTCTCAGTGCATAAACCAAGGTGAAGATTATTTATAATCCTCTGTCAGAGTTCAGCACATTCATTTCTTCTTGAAGTCGCCCTGTCCTGTCCTTCTGAACATGTATGAGTAAAGAACTAAGAAAAAACAAAAGAAACAACAACAAAAATAACAGTATATTATCTGGTTCTGTGTTCCTTAACATGTACGAGAAATAAACGAAGAAAAAATATAGTGCATTATCCGAGACTAAAAACAGCCCCACCCCACCCCACCCCTGCCCACGCAGCCATTCCAGTGTCCCATTACTATTTCTCCCTATTTGTCATAGACACTGTTAAAATCTCTCAGTGTGCATACTGTTTTATGCTTTACTTCTACAATGATTACAGATATTTGGATTTCATTTACAACTTTTATTTCGAATTTTATAGCACAAACACTGATAGACATTTACTAAACCTAAACAAAGCAATAGTCTTACAATGAAGAGACTTAGCATTAAAACTTCTCTACCTTTGAAACCCACATTCACTGAAACAACATTGAAACCCGCATTCAAAGAAAATGCACCTGATCAGTGGCAGGGTAAGTTTACCTTTGGGCTGTTTTCAAATCATAGGCTCCTTGCACACATTTTTAGAACCAATCAAAAGTTATTTGATTCACCTTCCTGACTGTATTAATTATACTGTATAATAATTGAATTATATCCCTTGTATAATACAGCACCACTTGCTAGAGTGTGTTTTAAATTTATAGTTCTGAACATTTTTCCTTTAAGGAATGAAACAAATCATATGAACCAATAATGACAACCTGCCCAATTCAGAACATTTCAACCATAAAGGGCCACTCAAACTTCTGTCATACAATCCACCAATATCAATCAATATGCAGAATCTCTGCAGAAGTAAAAGTCATCTGAATAAATTCCATATTAAAGAGATCTGAAACTAATGCAAAGGTTGTTGCTAGAAAACTTTATATTTCAGTGTTTCATCTACAAATTCAGTGCCTACTGATCTTAAAGAATGAATTGCCCATGCTACATTAGAAAAAATGGTAAGTTGGTATACTGCAATAGGGAATGGGTGGCAAGTTGAAAAACTGCTTCATAGTTACTAGGCATGTCCTCCAAAGGAGGACATTCTCAGAACTGCAGCACCCCATCCCCTTAAAATACAAACATACATACTGTGGAAGTAGAACCTATAGCCCACTACATTAAGATGCAAGCATGCTACTTACTGTGCTACTAACATTGCTTTCAAATTCTATACCACAACAGTGACACCATTTGCTTATCAAAACAGTTGCACATTTTAAGCAGGCTTAGCATGAGCAGCAGTAAATTTCTCTTCCCTTGAAGCTCATAAGTCCTTAAAAATACACTTGAAAATAAATTCCACCTGCTAACTCTAACTAGGGCATTTCACACTCTCACACACACAACCCTTATCATCTTAGTGCAAAAAATCAGGACAAAGCCTAAAATAAACAGGACAGATTATAAATATTGCCCTCATGAACTTAGTTGCTAAAAATAACAGAATTTGTTAGTATGTATTTTTCTAAAGGATATGATGTCTAAAACTCAAACATCTGTTATTATTTAGCAACTTCAATCCTTTTAGGAGGAAAATGGAGCAAATATCTGGACATTCTGCAAAAACCTGGAGAGCTGAGGGGTGTCCTACCTCACTTTTACACACACATACACACACACACACACACACACACACACACACACACACACACACACACACACACACACACACACACACACCATACCTCTCAATCTCTTAGCACAAGAAATCTGGACAAAGCCTGTTATAATGTTGGGGACCAGGGCCCAAAACTAGGGAACCATTTAGAAAGTTGCTATAATAACAGGATTTGTGTTAGAATGCATTTTCTAAAGGATGAAGTCTGAAGCTCAAATACATGTCATTATTTAGTAACTTTAATCCTTAGCTCATCCCAGTGATTATCAAGAAAAAAAATATTTTTTATGAGGAACAGACCAAAAATATAAAGCAAACATCTGGACATTCTGTGAAAATCTTTACAGTTCCGAGGTATGACACACACATACATTCCCATACCTCCTTAGAAAGTGAATAGAACAACACGTTTTGTATTAGTATGCATTTTCTTACACACGCACCCATACCTTTCCCTACCTATTTCTTACACACACACACACACGCACACACACACACCCATACCTTTCCCTACCTATTTCTTACACACACACACACACACACACACACACACACACACACACACACACACACACACACACACACACACACACACACACACACATACCTTTCCCTACCTCTTTCTTACACACACACACACACACCCATACCTTTCCCTACCTTTTTCTTACACACACACACACACACACACACACACACACACACACACACACACACACACACACACACTTTCCCCCTGGCTTCCATTCTTACACACACACACACACACACACACACACACACACACACACACACACACACACACACACACCCATACCTTTCCCTACCGATTTCTTACACACACACACACACACACACACACACACACACACACACACACACATACACAGACACACACACACACACACACACACACACACACACACACACACACACACACACACACACACACACACACATACCTTTCCCTACCTATTTCTTACACTCACACACACACACACACACACACACACACACACACACACACACACACAAACAGACACAATCAAATGAATGACCTGGCAGCAAAAGCAGCATTACACTTGAATTAATGGACCTAGCAGCATTGAATTACCTGGCTGGCAACACTGAATGAATGACCTGGCAGCAAAAGCATTACTGAATGAAGCAAAAACTAACACACGACTGAATTTGAATGATCGAAGCAGAACTCACAGACTTGTTCTCCCATGAAGCATTTCAAATTGCGAGCGGACAACAATGCATCTTATTCTCCCAGGGCGCGAAGCATTTCAAATTGCGAGCGGACGACAACGCACGCATGGATGTGATGCATTATGGGACTGGCCTCGTATCCTTTCTTAAAAAAGAATGCCAAGTCTTTCCTTAAAGAAGAATGCCAAAGTATTTATTTATTTATTTTTTTTATTAAAAGAAAATTAATCTCCTGGCCAGCCGGTTCCAGGGGGGGGTGCAAGTGCACCCCCTTGCACCTGCCTTCGGGCACCCTAGGATGGCTGAAGTCATTTTTTGTTAATCTAAATTAGTCTATACTGTTTTCTGGGAAATTATAGTTCAAAGGCTCATAAGTTCATTGCAGATTGCTAGACTAATGACTCAAGAGCCTTTACAAGCCTAGCCAATATAACTTGTCTTTATACAGTATATTTCCCCTAGAGGACAGCATGGGTTTCTGCCTACGCCTTGAGTATTTAACAGATTTTACAGATTGCCCCGACCCATAGGCATCACCTCAGGTGTGAATTTACAATTTTTCATCAATCGAGCCAGATTAGTCTAGAAGTGTGCCAAGGAAGAAATCTGCTTAACATGAACAGGAAGTTTATTCCAAAGAAGGGGCAAGCTTTGAGACACATATCTGTCTATCTGGCATATATTGTTCAATTCATTGACTAAATTTAGATCCCTAGAATGGATGACTCTCGTACTTTTTGCTTTGCAGATATGTAGCAGCTCCATCAAGTCTGGATTTGTGAGTGCCTTGTAGGTCAGGCATAAGTCACCCCTTAATAGTTGATACAAGACAGAGTAAAAGGAAAAGGAGTTCAGTCTATTTGCATAGGAAATGTTGCTAACACCCTGTATTTTCTTAGTGAGGAACCTCTGAGGTCACTCTAGCTGCTGTAAGTGCCTAGTCAAGCACATTCCAATGGCACATTGCATTCAATTATTGGTCTAATGAGGGTTGTGTACAATGAGACTATAATCTTCCCAGATCAAGATGCCCTACATTTACTTATATGTTGTGCCTTATAAAAGGACTTCCTCACCACTGGGGATACATGACAGTCAAAGTTCAGGCTACTATCTATCTGGGCACCTAGATTTCTCACCTTTGTATCTACCTTTAGGGGTGTGCTGTTAATATTGAGTTAGCAGGGGTATTTAGGTTCATAGGTTCATAGGTTCATACTAGGCTATCTGCCCTAGGGCATTTATAAGCCTAGCCAGAGTGTGTTTGGCTTTCGCCACCCATTTTAAATTAATTTTGCTATGCCTTTTTTTGAGGTTAGTATACTGTGCCTCTGTCTAACAGTGACACAAAAGTGATAGCCGGGGTAAACCTATGATCTCCCATCCACTCATCAAGATTCCTCTTGAAGAGAGTCAATGTGGGACTCTGCCTAACCTGGACTGGGATTTTATTCCAGAGTGAAGGGAGCCTCTTGGTTATGAATCTGTCCCTCCAGCATGTCCTATTTATTTCAGTGCTGAGGTTCAAGTCTCTCGAGCTCGATGGGATTTGGATTTTCTGAGGTGCAGCATGTCCATTAATTCCGTGTTGGACATGGCTTTATACGTCAGGCACAGATCGCCTCTGAGCAGGTGGTATGCCACTGAGTAGAGCTGGAGTTTCTTTAACCGGGCAGCATATGGCATCTGTTCGAGTCCTTTGATCCTCTTGGTGAGGTACTTTTGGAGTCTTTCCAGTTGCTGCAGGTGTCTGGTAAGGTACATCCCAAAAGGGGCATTGTACTCAATTATGGGCCTGATGAGGGATGAGTAAAGAGGTACGATGACCTCCCCTGATCTAGATTTGAATCCCTTCATGATTAGGTGGGCTATATAAAATGTTTTTCTAAACACTTTGGCGACGTGGTTGTCAAATGAGAGATTGCTATCAACTTGGGTCCCCAGGTCCCTATGACTTCTTCTGTACTTAATGGATTACCATCTATGTGGTAATTTGTGGGCACTTTGTTTTTGCCAAAGGGGATGACTATACACTTTTTGGCGTTTAGCTTGAGGCCATGGCTCTGGCACCAGTTGCCTGTTTCTATGAGGCCCTTTTGGAGGATGCTTGTGTCGGCTGGAGAGTTGATTATGGCGCCCAGTTTGCAGTCATCTGCGAACTTGGTCAGCCACAGTTCTTCCGTCTTGGCCTGTACCACCGAGAAATATATACCGAACAAGAGAGGTCCCAGGACTGAGCCTTGTGGGATGCCACTTGTAACTGGTTTAGAGTCTGACATGGCTCCAGCAATTCTAACCATGTGGGTTCTGTCCTTGAGCCAGCTTGCAACCCATCTAGTGACATAGGGGTTTATATTTAAGCTGGTGAGCTTATCTATAATGCCCGAGTGGGGTATTGTATCGAAGGCTTTTGCGAGGTCCAGGTAGGCTGTGTGGACCACCTTCCCCTCGTCAATGGCCTTGGTGACTGTTTCAAAGAAATCGACCAGGTTTAAGAGGCAGGATCTGCCCTTAACAAAGGCAAACTGGGTAGGATCCAGTGTCTGTAGGTCCCCAATATCTTTATTTATGAGGTCCATGATGATCCTTTCCATAGCTTTGCAGACCAAGCTAGTCAGGCTTATGGGGCGATAGTTTCCAGGATCCGTTGAGGCACCACCTTTGTGGAGAGGGACCACTGTTGCTGTACGCCACTCTTTGGGTACATATCCTGTAGTAAGGCTAAGATTGAACAGTAGTTTTATGTTTGGGTTTAGCTCTTCTTGGAGTTCATGTAGGATGCAGCCCGGGACACCATCTGGTCCCATTGATGCTGTGTTTTTTGCTTTGGAGAGGGCAGCTCTTACCTGAGCATCTGAGATGTCAGGGGGGCAACACTCTGTTGGGATAGATATTTGCCCTTTTGGTGGGGAGAGGGGGGAGAAGTTTGCACTGAACCTGTCAGCTAGGATGTTGGCAATGTCTGTGGGCTTGGTGTATTTTTTGTTATTTTGGACTAATTCTGAGCATATCTGGGAATTCCCACCCAGGTTCCTAACATAACTAAGGAAAGCCTTGTGATTATCCTTAGTGTCCTGTGCAATTTTTCTCTCGAAGCTGGCCTTAGACGATTTTATGAGTGCCCGTAGTTTTTTGCTAATACTGATCAGAGATGCCTTCCCTTTTTGGGAGTTTGCTCTATCATGTAGTAGCTTCCTCCTTCTATTGTATAATTTGTTTATGGCTGGGGTCCACCAGACAGGACGTCTGCCTTTGAAGGACTGGGTCTTGGTTTTATTTGGGATTGCATGATCCATGCATTCCTGAAGGTGTTCATAGAATGTGTTTATAAAGGATTCTGCGGTCTGGGCCGTATTTTCCACAGGACTGGGGGCTTTGAAGGATTTCGCCTCGGTTTTGAGGCGTGTGAAATTTGCTTTAGAGAAGTTTTTCACTGTGGTTTTCTGGGCAGGGGGTGGGGTCGGGATGTGAATATCCAGTGAGATTAGTTTATGGTCTGATCTCACCAGTAAGGGATACACTTCTGGTCTGGAGCATAATGTCCCCATGTTGGTGATGATCAGGTCCAGTATGTTTTCCCCTCTTGTGGGAGTGGTAACAAGTTGTTCCATAGCATTTGAGTTTGTAAATTCTAGGAACCTTTGGGCTAGGGTGTTGGAGCTAGAGTAATGCTCCCAGTCTATGTTTGGGTAGTTGAAGTCGCCCAATATAATGGTGTTTGGAGAGACCTTCATATTTTCCAGTATTCTCAGGAAGGCCAAGTGGGGTTCCTGTGTTTGGGAGGGTGGTCTGTAGCAGGCAATAAACTGGAAGGCAGTTTTACCCACAGTTAGTTGCACATGGATAGTCTCTGATGCTTTGTGCTGTGCCACCAACCTGGAGGTGTGGGTATCTTTGACGAATATTGATACTCCTCCTCCTTTTGTGGTTCGGTCCAAGTTTTGGGGCCGAAAAGCATGGTATGAGGTATAACCTGGTAGTGCTGGGGTGCTCTCAGGAGCCTTGAACCAGGTTTCTGTTACTGCACAGATATCGATGTTCTCCATGCTAAGGAGAGTTTCGAAAAGTGCATCTTGAGGTTTAGACTTCTGGCGTTGAGTAGCATTACTCTTAGTTTCTTATTCCTTGTGATACCTATGGAGGTGGGTTTGTCTTTTGAGCCTTGCCTAAAAAAGGCACTATGGGGGTAGCAAGAGCCTTTGCCAATATCCAAAAGCCCAGGGGTGACAGGTGCAAGCCGTCCCTAGCGAAGCATCGTGGCTTGTCGAGCACATCATCCCAGGCTGACAGGCATTGGATCCCCTTTGAATGACACCAACACTTAAGCCAATTGTTGAAATTGATCATCTTGTCTTCATATTGTGGCATCATTCTTGGTGAGGGTAAGATACTACTCAAGGTCAGGGTCATACCGGCCTGGGCTACATGCTCAGAGAGCTCCTCTATGTCTCTTTTCATGTAGTCCAGGGAGGTACGTCTCAGGTCATTCACACCAGCATGGACAATGACTGAGTCATAGTTGTACTTGCCTTGGAGTGACCTGAGTGCTTGTGTTATGTGGTGGATCCTAGCACCCAACAGGCAGCTCACCTTGACCTTCTCCTTGTTCAGTCTGGTGAGCGGGGCGTCAGTGTGCCTGACGACAGAGTCACCTATTACAAGTGTATCAGGTGTGTTGTTTAGCCTTAAGGGCTGTGACTGTTCGGCACACTGGCTTTGTGAGCTATGTGTTGCACGTGTTTTGTTTTGGGGTAGCGGTTGCTTGGGTGTCTGCTTTGGAGGTCTCTGCTGCTTAGCTAGATTTTTATTTAGAGCCTCCGAGTATGTTTTTGTGTGTTTATGTGTGTTTATGTGTTTGGTTTCTTGTCGTGGTAGGTCTATGTGAGACTGGAATTGTAGTGAGTGTGGTTTCCTTCTCCTCCAGTTTGGCTATATGGTTGCATCTCTCACATGTGTTGGAATTTGTTGGGAGGAGGAGAGGGTTGTCTGTATACATGAGGCAGTTGTAACATTGCCTCAAGATTCCCAGATTCACCAGCTGGACTGGAGAGGAGATTGACAACTGACCTTTGGACATACTAGAATAGTATTGGGAATTCCTTTATAATTGAAAAAAAGGGCCAATGGGGAACAAGGTACTCAAGGGGAGTTTGTGAGGGTGTAGTGCTTTTATTTTTTTAGAGCTGACTTATATAATTGCTTTAGTGAGCAAGTGCCAGGTAACTTAAATGCAATGTGTTACAGGTAACTTAAATGCAAAAACGACAAACAGTAACTTTCTTTCAAGTGATTTCCCAAAGGGTACGATGATGCATTTTTTCAAATTTAGTTTCAGGCCGTGTTTCTCACATCAATCATTTGCCTTATTTAGACACTCCTGAAAGATATCTAGATCATTGGGGGATTCAATGATTGCCCCCAGTTTGCAGTCATCTCCAAACTTTGGCATCTAGAGGCCTTCCACATTGGCTTTGGTGTCCAAGAAATATATTCTGATCAGGAATGGTCCCAGCATTGAGCCCTGTGGCACACCACTAGCAAATGGCCTCTTGGTGGAACAGGAATCCCTCACTCTAATAACATGTGTCCTGTACTTGATCCAGTTGGCTATCCATCTGGTGGCATAGAGATGTATGCCCAGTTTTATGAGTTTACTTATAATTCCTTAGTGGGGAATTGTATCAAACACCTTGGCCAGGCTGAGGCAGGAGGTATGTACTGTTTTCCCCTCATCCATGGCCTTAGTGACTTTCACAAAGAATTCCTCCAAATTTAGTAGGCATGACCTGCCCTTGACAAAGCCAAATTGAGTGAGGTACAGTGTTTGGAGGTTTCCTATGTCATTATTTATCATGTCCATGATTATTCTTTCCATGGCCTTACAAAAAAGACTAGTCAAACGTATGGGTCTGTAATTTTCCAGTTCAATTGATGGTTCTCCCTTATGCAGAGGGATGACCATAGTTGTTCTCCACTCTATCAGAAAAAAGCCAGTCCAGAGGCTATAGTTAAATAGACATTCTACCGGGCATGATAAATCCTGATTTAAGCTACGGTGGATATAAAAAGTTTACACACCCCTGTTAAAATGCCAGGTTTTTGTGATATAAAAAAATGAGACTACAATAAATCATTTCAAAAATTTCTTCACCTTTAGTGTGACCTATAACATGTACAATTCAGTTGAAAAACAAACAAATCTGTTAGGGGAAAAAATATAAAAAATAAAAAATGTACAATATGCTGGTTGCATCAAACTAATACTTTGTTGTGTGTGCACACCCTTAAACTAATACTTTGTTGAAGCACCTTTTGATTTAATTACAGCGTTCAATCTTCTTGGGTGGGAGTCTATCAGAATGGCACATCTTGACTTGGCAACATTTGCCCACTCTTCCTTGCAAAAGCACTCCAAATCTGTCAGATTGCAAGGGCATCTCTTGTGCACAGCCCTCTTCAGTTCACCATACAGATTTTCTATTAGATTTAGGTCTGGACTCTGGCTGAACCATTCCAAAACTTTAATTTTCTTCTGGTGAAGCCATGCTTTTATTGACTTGGATGCATGCTTGGGATCATTGTCATGCTGAAAGGTGAAATTCATCTTAATCTTCAACTTTCTAGCAGATGCCTGAAGGTTTTGGACCAAAAGTGACTGGTATTTGGAACTGTTCATAATTCCATTCAACTAGCCTAAAACCTCAGTTCCAGCTGAAGAAAAGAAAACCCCAAAGCATGATACTGCCACCACCATGCTTCACTGTGGGGATAGTGTTCTTTTGGTGATGCATAGTGTTGTTATTGCACTAAACGCACCTTTTGTAATTGTGACCAAAAAGTTCAACCTTGGTCTCATCAGACCATAACACATTTTCCCACATGCTTTTGGGAGACTTGATTGTTGTTTTGCAAATTTTAGCTGGGCCTGGGTGTTTTTCTGTGTAAGAAAACGCTTCCTTCTTGCAACCCTACCCAATAGTCCAGACATATGGAGAATATGGGAGATTGTTGTCACATGTAGTACACAGCCAGTACTTGCCAGAAATTCCTGCAGCTCCTCCAGTGTTGGTGTAGGTCTCTTTGCAGCCTCCCTGACCAGTTATCAACTTGTCTTTTCATCAGTTTTGGTGGGATGCCCAGTTCTTTGCAATATCACTGTCGTCCCATATTTTCTCACTTTTTGATAACTGCCTTCACTGTGTTCCATGGTATATCCAATGCTGTGGAAATTTTTTTGCGCCTCTCTCCTGACTGATAACTTTCAACAATGAGATCCCTTTGATGCTTTGTAAGCTCTCTGTAAACCATGGCTTTTGCTGTAGCAGGCAACTGAGTAAATGTCAGAAAAATCCTGCTAGGACAACTGAACTGTGTGTGTGTGTGTGTGTGTGTGTGTGTGTGTGTGTGTGTGTGTGTGTGCGCGCGTGCGTGTGTGTGTGTGTGTGTGTGTGTGTGCGTGTGCGTGTGTGTGTCTTTTGGCTTTTTCCCAGTTAGGGGTCGCCACATCGGAACTCTGGTCCGCTAATGATTGACAGTAGATTTTTAAATGCCAAGTTGCCAGCCCTGATGCACAACCTTCAATGAAGGTATACCCATTCACACGTCTCCACACAGAAGACACTCTAGCTGAGAATTGAACAGGACAACATTTTACTGTGAGGCGACAACGCTACCGCAGCACCACCAGAACAAATTAGCTGTATTTGGGGTTAATCAGAATCTCTTTAATTGATGGCAGTTGTGTACCCAAGAAGACTGAATGCTGTAATTAAATCAAAAGGTGCTTCAACAAAGTATTAGTTTAAGGGTGTGCACCACACAATAAAGTATTAGTTTAGCGTGTGCACACTTGTGTAGCTAGAGTATTGTGCGTTTTTTATTTTTTATATTTTTTCCCTAGCAGATTTGTTTGTTTTTCAATTGAATTGTACAGGTTATAGGTCACATTAAAGGTAGGAAAGGTTTTGAAATTATTTATTGTGGTCTCATTTTTATATTACAAAAACCTGGTATTTTAACAGGAGTGTGTAAACTTTTTATATCCACTGTATTTAAGAGGCAATCTGGTATATCGTTGGGCCCCATTGAAGGTATGTTTTTAGCTTTAGAGTCTGCAATGGCTATATGTTCTTTGATAATAATTGGTGGTGGAGGGAGTTTCTTTGGGGAGAACTGTGAGAGATGGGGTAGTGAAATTTGAGCTGAATTTGTTGGCCAGCAGATTTGCTATATCTTCTGACTGACTATAACTAATTCTGCACATTGCTGAGTGTTGCCCTAAAGATTAGGGTTGCCATCTGTCCGTTTTTTGACCGGACGATCCGGTTTTCAGTGAAATTGTCCGGTGAAAAAAATTCATCAAAACCGGACTAATGAAGTCCGTTTTTTTTTTTTTTGTGCAGTCAGGAGTCAAGGAGGACTGAAAAGTAAAAAAACTGAAACATACACAATGCAAATTCAGTTATAACTTATGCAGACACAGTGCAATTTATTACCGCCGCCGCCCGTGTACATGCGTTGTCTTGTTAGAAGTCCATGCTTATATGTTAGGTCGGAAGATTTAGTTCTGGGTTTCTTATGACAGTGAAACAACTGAGTTTTCTTCAGCTTGGCGTGATATGATTGTGTTAGTTGTAAAGAAACACAGAATTATGCATATAACCACCTGTGCTACTACTACAACAAATAGGTAAAAGAAATCCCGTTTGAGAGGAAGAAGTAAAAGGGCACCGTTAAACTGAGATCTGATAACGGGGTTTACAAACATTATTTACTTATTACGAATTCTTCAGTCATACTTACTGCTCTGTCTGCTCATTGTGTATTAAAGTCCTCCGCAAACTAGTTGGCACTGTACAACTTGTAGCAAAACAAATCTCTATGGTCTTTGGAATAGTTCCTGTTTCCGGGCCGCCATACCAGTGTGAGACAGCACAGTGAAAGAGTTACAAGTTCTAGAGAAGTTGTGTTGTGGTTAACCAGTTAAACGAAATGCTGCTAAATCCTGGCTTCCAAGAGAACAGGAGAATAGAGAAGCTTCATTACAGCGGGCCGTTAGAGCAGAGATTTTCACCGTACACTTTCAATGGAGGGTAAAAGTACAATATAGTGCATTCTCTGAAGTTATTGTATGGTGTTTAACCCCCCCCCTTTTTAATGGGGGATTAAGGTGGTTATAAAATATACTGTTAAATAACACCAGATCCATGAAAACAGAATACGTAGCTGCTGTTTACATTGCAGAAAGTGGGTGACTGGTAGTTGACATGATGGTTCTTTTGTTTCGGTTTCTGTCTTTCACCATATATTTAGTTTTTCAGTGGAGATAATTGATTTTGTGGTGGGAATACATGTAGAGTATCGCATGGTAGTTGCGGTGAATGAAACAAATGTTTCTATTTGATGGTCAGTTTCTTTTGTGCTGTTTAATCTGAAATGCTTGCAGTTGAATATTAAGTACACACAGAAGTTTGAGGGTGAACATTTGGTGTCACATGCTGACTCGTACCCTTAGCGTCCTTTGTCATGCACAGAGGCATTCCTCTGTCCATGGTCTACCTGCTTAGGTGACCCCCAAAAGGTCAGTAGCCTAGCACCACTTGTCATACACAGAGACATTCCTTTACCAATGGGCTGCCTCCTTCAGGTGACTAATTCTGTACTTTGGCGTGTTTGTCTTGACTTTAGTAGTTGTAGCATTTCTTGTTTGTACATTGCTACCTTTCCAATGTGATTGCATCTAAGCTTTGATGCATTTAATAATTGCATATAGGTAGGGAACTATAATATCAGAGTCATTGCTTATTAAATGGTCTGTTGAGCTGTCATCAGAAGTTGCTATTTGCTTGAGTGGTAACTGTAAAGGTGCTCCTCCCACTGTGTTAACTGGTGTAGCGTGTAGGCTGACCAGCAAGTAACATTTTTCTGTAACAATTGTAGGCTTAACAATTGGTGTATATTATACATTTATATTGGCAGAGGTGTCTCTACCAGGGTAAGAGTCCAGGCAGTTGTGATAATCTTTCAAACATCTTCCCATTACTGTGTTGCCTTGTTTTTGCCCTCTTTTGTGGCTTTTGCTCCCCAATTCTGTCACGGTGGATCATTGTGACCTTGCATCTGTCATCATATGGATTCCCTGGTTACAATTGGCTGATTTGCTATGCTTTTTTACAGAAAAGCATAGTAAATCGGCTGAAAGCAGGCATCCGGAGCAGAAAAAGAGGGCATTCCCATCAGCTGATGTCACTATGATGTCATAAAATGGGCGTGGTATTGATGGGAGAGTGGGTGGGAATGGGTGGAGTTATGGGTGATGCAAGTGGCGTGACCTTAGTCCGGTTTTAGCCACAAAGAAATCTGGCAACCCTACTTAAGACTGAAGACTTAACTGAAAAATGCCTTATGATTATTCTTGGCTTTGGAAGCTATTTTTACCTTAAAGTCTGCTTTCAGAGACTTAACTAGTTCCTTGATTTTCTTGTTTATACGGGTGGACTTATTGCTGTGGTAAGAATATTCCCTCTTACTTCTCGACATGATATTTTTCTTTTGTTGTATGACCTATTATGACTAGGGGTCCACCAGGGTGGCTTTTTTGTGATTTGACCTGGGCTTATAGTTTAAAAAGGAATTTAATTCTTGTTTTACAAAATGTGTGCACTGCTTTAGTGTTAATGTTTCTTGGAGATGCTGAGTCAGGTCAAAGGTTATTTCCTTATTTTGACTCTTGTTTTGGTAAACATTTTTAACTTTTTTTACATCTAACTGGTACCAAAAAGTATCTTCCGAACTTCAAATAAAAACAAAAGCCACAGGAAATCATAACATACATAGCCAAAGATAAACTATTAATTGTTGATTCATTGTATTTCATTTACTGGATCTTCCAGCTAGAACATACACTTTGGTCAGACCTCAACTTTTAGTCAACTGTCTGGAAAGAGTCTGAGAATTTTGTTCAATGTAAGTCAGACAATAATACTTCAGTTGTTGTGTTTATGTAGACCAATTTGAGACATGCAAGTCGATAGCTAGTGTTTTATAACATTAACCATTTGTTTATATGTTTATCTTTATTTTCTTCTGCATGATCTGTACTGTTTACACAGGAAATTCTAAAGCAAGGTATGTTTAATGTATTTATTGTAAATAAAGCATTTATGATTTTGCATTAAATGTTTTTGACTAATGGGCAGCTTTGGAGAGGAACATATAACACAAACAATCACAGGGAGCATAAGATGCCTATGCATATATATCTTTAAGCAGACAAAAGTTGTTACCACACTTCTCAAGCATTCAATAGTGCTCACTTTTCCAATTGAGCAGGCTGTACTGTATAACCCTGGCATACATTTGTGCCTACTCATCCAATTTTCAACTAGACTCTGACTCTCTCCATTAAGTAATCACAGCTGTTCATATATTTTCTTTTATTTATTTACATACATAAGAATGTGATATTTAACTCTACTTTAGTCATGTCTTCATATTGTAAATAGTGTGCTTTTTGTTAATAACTTCATTTATACTATTTATTATAGTATTATATTCTATTAACTCATTTCCTTGTTAATAGGAACAATAAACATGTCTTTGAGAAAAGAAGACTAATTCTTAAGGTAGCCATGGAAGTATGATGTTTGACCTGTAGTGGTAACTTATTCCATCGGGTAAGAATATGCTGAGTTAGGAACCTCTCCCTCCAGTCAGTTTTGTTTATTTGTTGAGACAGATTTAGGTCCTAGGTGTGAGCGTTTGAAGAGCAACTGGTTTTGCAAAGAATTAGGAGGTCAAAGAGGGCTGGGTCTTTCATGGCTTGAAAAGCAAATCACAGGTTACTTTGCAGCTATCTGTAGGCTACTGAGTATGAACTGAGTACAGAGACAGTTGTGATAATCTATTAGTTGAAGAATTTAAGACCTTTAATTTTCTTGATTAGAAATCTTTGTGGCCTTTCCAGTTGATAGTAAAGCTTGTATTTGTATTTACTAAAAGGGGCATTGCATTCACTAATGAGTCTGATAAGGGAAGGGTACACTAGTAGGAATACTTCTGTGGATCTTGATGATATTCCCTCGGAAATTAACTGGGCCAAATAGAAGATTTTACTGACTTTGGAGGAAATATGATGAGTTATCCACATAAGTACCAAGGTGACTTGCAACCATATCTATCTGACAAGGTATACTATTTATAACATATGAGGTCGGTGCAATCTTTCTTCCAAGTGGCGCCATGCTGCACTTTTGCTTCATTTAATTTTACACTATTTAGATACATCATGTGTGTGCATATTCCAGCCCTTGCTTGGGCTGTTTTGGTTCAGTGGATGATATAGCCCTTATTCCAATATCATGTCATGATCCAGAAGGGGCCATAATTGCATCATGCTTGCAGTCTATTGCACTGAGTACCTCAGGGAAATATGAAACCCCATAAAAAGCGCACATAGCCCTGGCTTAGTCCTGAGGTGACGCCGGGAATTATATGTACTGAACCAGACAAGCCAAGAATACATCCAAGAACTGCTGAAGTGCCCTAAAGATAGAAGTCTGAGAGGTATCAAACATGTCCCCAGTCTGTCTATGGAAGGTTCCCATAGCAAGTATAGTGAGGACTATACATACCTTAGTATCCACAGGAATGAGAAGTTCATGCATTCCTCCACTACCTCCATGGGTGTCATGCATACTTGTTAATACCCTTATAATATTCCTGTTCACTCTAAACTTATCTAGTATCTCCTGATTGTCAAAATTATAATGGGCTGGTCTCAGCCCATCTTCTTGATAGACCAGCACCAAGTCATGCACCTCACAATGGCAAATAGCAAGGATAGAAACACGTGACAGCATCTTTGCTCATTGCAAAGTAGATAGCATAGGCAAGACTTCTTTATATAACATATCAGCAGACAGCATGGAAAAGTGGGAAAATGTCATAATGAATCACAAATAGGCAAGAAAATACTTTATTAGATTATGCCATTTTAAATCATTACATCTCATCACGATTTCCTTTGCATAGTCTTATTCATAGTCATTGCATGTCAAAGTAATTGGCCACTAATTAATGGCCTTTTAACAGTGAAATTTGTTGTGCTAGTTTGAGGTATGGGATGCAGATATTAATATCACTTATGTTGGAGTAGTCAATTTTAAAATATTAACTTAACACTCAGAAAATGACATTCCCCAGGATACAGGAAGCCGTATTTTCTGTGCAGGAACAGTGTAGGAGCTCCTGCATGGAAAATGGCCTCCAAACGATTCAGGATAGTTCCGTTTTCACGTGCATGCAAGTGGTCCTACACTGTTCTAGCACAGAAAACTGGCAAATATACAAATCACCTCATTCCCTGGTGAAAACCATGCAAATGAGGTGATTTTGCGATTCACCAACCTGCCAGGTCTCTGTGCTAGAACAGTGTCAGTGCAGAAATGTATTCAGAAAATAACTGAGTACATTTCTGAAACTGACAAAACGGAGGCATGACAGCTGGTGAAGAAACATGTATTATGTACATTAGATATGTCAGTGGCCAAATATAAGGCCATTGGCATTAAAAACTTTTTTTTTTGGCCGAGCTTGGCCGTTTTAGCATAGGGCAGCGGTGCGCAAACGGGATTGTGCCAAAAATAAAAAAAGATGAGAAAAGTAAATTTTAAATTAATTCTGCATTTTGCCATTATAGTCAATGGCATGCAGAATGTAAACAATACCAGGGAGCACTGGTTGTCAAGGGGAAAGGGTCCATGTTAGTGCAGTAACTAATAACCTACACACTAGGGTATGCAAATGAGGGGAGTTGTACTGAATCACATATTTCTTCAAAGTGACAGCTTGTACCTAACCGTGTAGGTACAGCAATGCAACAGTGCAAGTGTAAGAGCTGAATGACTTCATAAGGGGTTGTGTCATGCTTGCTGTAAACTTATTGGAGCTCTGTGGCCCATGTTTGCCCTTAGCTAAGCACAGCTAAGGAAGGAGGTTTGTCAGATGTGCCTGAACAGTGTGTACATACCCTAAATGGGTGTGCGCGCTGTGCACCGGGTTTTAAACAAAAAAAAAAAAAAAAAAAAAAGAGGAAATGGCAGTACTGTTTACATATGAGCACTGGGTATGCGTGGCGCACCTTGGGGCTTAAATAGGGAGTAACTGGGAAAAGGAAATACCAGTAGGATGGCAATCAAGGAGAACTAACATAGCTGGCAGGTTAAATGTATCAGAATCAGCCAATTACACATGCAGCAGCCCAACACATTACTATGAACTATGCAAACACCCTACAGACTGTTTATTCCCACAAACTCTACACCACCGGGGTACACAGATGGAGGATTTTAAACTGGCAAAACTAACTAAAAATGTTAGAGGCTACTGCTGCTTTACTCCATCAGTATGTGCTAGAGTCAGAGGATGGTGAGGAGGAGAATGCTGAGAACCAGCCCGCAGTGAGGAGGAGAAGAGTGTACAGACCAAGGGTAACCTACCAGGGCCTACATGAGCTGGAAATAGTGGAGCGCTATAGGGTGGACAGGGGCATCCTACAGCAAATCATTGAGCTGTGCTGGCCATGCCTCACACACAGAACTAATAGAGGGGAACCCATCCGAGTGGATACCATGGTATGTGTAAGCTTAAGAATACTAGCCAACAGTACCTTCCAAATACCAACTGGGGATATCATGGGGGTCTCACAGGCATCAGCATCCAGGGTACTCCACCAGTTCCTGAATGCCATGACACCACATGCCAATGAGCACATATATTTCCCCACCACCCATGAGGCGTTGACCAGAAGTATGCATCTCTTCTACCATATAGCAGAATACCCTGAGGTAGTTAGTGCTATAGACTGCACTCACATACACATCAAAGCACCACCCGGTGAGTGGGGTAGGGTTTACATAAATCAAAAGGGCTTCCCCTCCATCAATTGCCAGGTCATGTGCGATGCCCAGGGCATTATCATGAATGTGTCTGCTGGCAGGTCTGGAAGCTATCATGACTCCCACATCTGGCATTTCTCACAGCTGTATCAGGCATTTGGGACATCCCATATGGCCATCTAGTGGGGGATGCTGCCTATGCACTGGAGCTGTGGCTGATGACACCCATCAGAAATGCACACACACCTGAACAAGAACACCATAATGATGCACACACACAAACCAGGATCATTGTACAGCATGTGTTTGGGATGCTCAAGTCACGGTTCCACTGCCTTGACATATCCAGTGGAGCCTTGCAGTACTCTCCAGCTACATGTACACAAATGTTCATAGTATGTGCCATGCTACACAATATGATCCTGTGGAAACAGCTACAGCAGGAACAGCACAGGGCAGGGCCACACAGCCCCCCACAATTGCCAAGGCCAGCACAGGCACAGAGGGACTCAGAGGAGGAACATCCTGAGCTTGCCCCTGTAAGGCAGAATGAGGCGTGCCCAGTATGCCCATGCCTTGGCAAAGAGGCAATGCATAGGACACACACTGATACTGTAGGGACCCAGGGCCTGATACCTCTCTCCAACTCACACATACAGTAAAAGGGATGACAAACATGACACTACCTGTGCTCTACCATGTATAGGGAGTGTACTATTTGCATCCGACATAGTCAGCCCTCCAGCACCATCCTCAATACTGGGCCAGCAACAAGGTAAGTCAACCTTTCTATCAATTACTGAATGGAGTAGTATGTTCTCATACTTGTATGTATGATATGGATGCAAGCATGCAAGGGAATTGGGTGGCTGAATGGGACAGTAGCAGACAGCAGACAGCTATATGGGACAGCAGGAAATTCATAACAAATACTGGTGTCAACATACTAGGCAGCACTACACAAGGTGACAACTCCCACCGCAGTGCATGTGTTGGCTCAAATAACTGTGGGTGTCAATAGGTCACACAAATAGATGTCTATAAGGGTCACATACTCATCATCAGCCACACCCAGCAGAACAGATGTAGATGACCATAAAGAAAGGCTGGGCTAAGGCCCCCAAATGATGGCAGTGGTGAACAACCCCCCACTAGACCTACACAGATATACTACAACAGGTCTGGCAGTTGCATTTTAGTTCTGAAAGGTAAGAAGTCTGAAAATGAAATGTATGCCATTAAGATCTAACATATGTACTCTACAGATATGTCTCCTTTTTGCATTATAGGTCACAATACAATACGAAATGGAAGCCAACAGAGTAACCGAAATACCAGTACAGTCACTGCAAATGTTTAAAGTCTTTAGGTGTGCACCATCCCTCCACAATCCCATGTAGAAATGCAGTAACATGTAAGTTTGAGGAGTAATATCACTGTAGCACAGATTGCCAGAGCTGTCCCAGTGTAATATGTTGCATGTGTACAATATGCAGGGGTCAGTGTGGTAAGTTTGTTGGGTGTTTAATATTGCCTGGAAGTGGTCAGCATGTGGGCCTGGATTGTTGTGTCTCAGTGGCCTAGGTACAGTACAGTGGATGACAGGGCCATGTTCCAACAACTGCAGTGCCAACCTCACTGCTTCTCAGCTGCACCCATGTCAGCAGATGTACAGACTCACTGTCCAGATGTCAATATCTGTCACCATCGGAAAGCTGGACATGCCATGAATGGGGGCCCATACATAGAAACAGTGCACAGGTGGAAGTAACCTACACAGAGTGCATATAAAATTCTGTCAACTGCACACAAGTTTGGAGTTATGCATATAGGTTAGCATCACATTAGTTTTGCCTCTAGTAAAGAATACTAGTAGTCTGGCCAATCACTAGCAGACCACAAAAGGCACAGTTATAAAGTGGTGACAGGCTGCCCATGTCCACACAGAAGCCAGCATAAGGGGAATGTCCCAGGTATATTTGTGAGTCAGGTGCAAGTAGCTTCCATATCACACATGCACCCACTTCACCCCACCATCAGCCACAGGTTTATCACAGATAGTATCCTTGCTGTAGGGAATGAGTACAGCATGAACCCATCTCTGTATGGGAATACATACATGATGCTGCATGCTGAATAGGTGTCCAATGCAGGTGTGTCCCTAACTGTAAGCAGCAACCTAACCACATCCAGACCCATGGATCAGTATGAACAGGAAGGACTGACAGGAACACGCCAACCACTCATCACTGTCACCCCAGGGTAATCCACTGGCTTGCAGCCTGGGAATGTATGACTGACAGAATGCACTGGCCTGCTACAGATGGCCTGCAGCACTCTCAAATGGCCTACAGTCCTCTGACAAAGGCCCATGCCTCACCCATTGTGCCAATGTATGGAATGTCAGGGGGTCCTAACTAAAAACCTAACACAGTAAACAGAAAACAAATGCGAGGCCATGTAGACAAATGCCAGTAGCATGCATCCCCATGTCCTACTGAAAAGACTGTGGACCAGGCCATAAATACTACTGGGATAAAGGCCCAACTATAGGGATGCCTTTGAGATATTGCTTACATAATGTTAGGAAAATGTGAGAATAACAGAGGGGGTGCAGTCTGAAACTCTAATGTCCACACATACTACCCCCAACTGCAAATGCAGGAATGAATAGCCACAAAACTGCTTGTAAACCACCATGTGAAGGCAAACTGACAAGCTATATGAGTCCTGCCTCTAGATAACCTGGGTGTATCTGTACAGCTAAGAGGTATGGCCCCAGCAGGATATTGCCATTCTGTGAAGTTGAGAAAAGCACAAGGAGGGGATCCCCAGCCAGCATACTAACAAGGTGCTGGTCCATTTACACAGAACCACCAATCTATTGTCTGTAGCTACCCCTCCACAATGGCAGGAGTGTGCCAGAATGTGTAGTCTATATTCCTCAGAATATTGGTCTCAGCTTCATTCATCTTGTATTTACTTAGAAACTGCAATACACCAACAAATTCAGAGGAAGACACAGGAGTAGTTGATATCCATTTTTATTCCTTCTGTCCTGGTACCTCAGCTATTCGCCTTGGTCCCATTGAAGGCGAATAGCTGAGGTACCAGGACAGAAGGAATAAAAATGGATATCAACTACTCCTGTGTCTTCCTCTGAATTTGTTGGTGTATTGCAGTTTCTAAGTATTGAAGCTTGTCTTTAATAGTGTTTGTTTTTTCATCTTGTATTTCCCTGGTAAATAACTATGAGAAATGAATGATAACTGTCAGTAGTTAACAACATGATACAGCACAGTGTAAAACAGTACATATGTCAGAAAATCAATGCTACAACCAACCATGTTACACAAGCAGCACAGACAGCAATACTTACAGTATCCCTCGTATGTTATGCCCATTGTGTCTCAATATTGGCAACCTATCTACAGATATCCTCCAGAAACAGCTTGCTAGGTGTAGCTGTAGCACACAAAACCCTGCACTGGAGTCCAACCCTTCCTGGAATGGATGCACAGACTCAATGTACAAGGTCATACTGGGCATGCTCCTACACTTAGGGTAATGAAACCCATGTCTGACAACACAGTGGACTACATATATTGGTTATTCACAGATGTTTGTGCACACACACCAAATTGTACACCATTGATACTTCAAACACACACACACACACACACACACACACACACACACACACACACTGGAGAGAAATACTTACACATATCTAAGACCAACATAATATAATATGTCAAACATAAACAAACAGAGACCTGGGGAAGAGAGAGACAGACAGTGACAAAGAGAATCCCATTATGATGCCTTCCCCTCACAGTACACATCCCATTGGCCCATATCACATGATGTGCTGATGTCATTCACTGTAGAAATTCCTTTGGTTAGCCCTCAGCCCTATAGTCTCAGTGGTGCTCATGATAACTGTGTAACACTACAGTACAAATAAGTATCCATGTAGCAGTTGTAATCTCAGTCCTGTCAAATGTAAAGAGATGAGTGAGTGTGTGTGTGTGTGTGTGTGTGTGTTTGTGTGTGTGTGTGTGTGTGTGTGTGTGTGTGTGTGTGTGTGTGTGTGTGTGTGTGTGTGTGTGTGTGTGTGTGTGTGTGTGTGTGTGTGTGTGTGTGTTTCTAGATGAATTTGGTTGAGGCCATTCACATTCACTACCCTTCCCTTACCCCTCCTTTAGCACTGCTGTTGATGCCACTCACCTTCAAAGATACCTTTGGATAGTTTTCCAACATATAAGCTTCATGGTGCTTGTGATAACTGTGTAATACTATAGTGAAGAAAATTAATTAGGTAGGAGTTTTAATCCCAGTTCTGGCAACTGTGAAAATGTGTGCGTTTGTGTGAGAGATTGTGAGTGCCTTTGTAGAGATCTGATATTGTGGCCATTCACACTCACTACACTTTCCTTACCCCTCCTTTAGTACTGCTACTGATGTCACTCACTTTAGAGGTATGTTTGGACACTGCTCTACCTATAAGTTCTGTGGTGCGTGTGATAAATACGGACCAATGTAGTAGCAATTACTACATAGGTAGGGGGTTGACTCTCATTCCTGAGAAGAATTTGTGTGTGCTTACATATATGTGTCCATGCCTTAAAGATTTTGCCACCAATTACATCCAGTGCACTTCTCAGTGCCTGACTTTAGCAGTCCTGCAGATATTATTCACCTTAGAAGTACCTGTTAGCAACCTTAAACCATGTAAGGTCAGTGGTGCATGTGGTAAATGCATAGCATAAAGGTCTGAAAACATAGTAAGATAGAGGTTTTAACCTCACTTTTGGCAAATGTAAATGTGTGTGTAGGGTAAAATATTTTGTGAAATCTCTCACCCACTACATCACCCAGTGCCAGTATTTACAAGGACAGGTGATGTTCCTCACCTTAGTAGTGCCTTGGGAAAACATCTATCCTATAAGCTCTGTGGTGCATGTGATAAATGCATAACACTGTAGTAATAATACATAGCTGGGTAGTGGTTCAAAACTCAGTACTGGCAAGTGCATATGTATGATAACAGGATCCATTGGGGAGTGGGATTTGATAAATTATTACACTGAGGACCCAATGTCTGCATTAAAAGGCCATCAGTTATCAAACACCGTAGAGGTTGGTGTAGACAATCCACAGCCCTAAATGTGTAGTGCCACGTGCAATGACTATGTGACAGTATGGATTAGTTAACAATATAGGCAACCCTCCTAATACTCAGAGACCACTCTCCTCCCACAAATCATACGCTAACACACTTGGCTAGGCAGCAACTACTATATCAGTAGCTCCCCTGCAAATTGCCTCACAGATAGTACCCACAGTGTGATTGCAGTGGACTCCATGTCAAACTAATGACCAGACATGACTGGTGTCACACAGGGAATGGACCCATGTCCTCTCATGTTTGGGATCTACCCTTCTGAGGTGCAGGGGAACACAAAGGCACCCTGGCTGATAATGTTTGCATACAACAGTATGGTGGGTGGAAGCATTCCCAATCCATGTGATGTTGACATCACACCCAAAAGCCAATTGACACTTATGACTGTTGTCAGAACCCTGGACATCACCTCAATGCCAAGAGATGTGGTGTCATCACCTTTGGGAATACTATGGCTCACATAAAGTAATACATTGGTGGTAGTTCAATGAACAGTGATGTTGTTATAACAGAATGGGGAACACAGGTTGACAGTCAGCTGCCTGTTGACCACAACAGTGCCACTGACATCAGAAAGTACTTTGATGCGTTACATCTCCTGACTATGTGTTATCCAGCAAGTAAAAGGACATGGCACCCTGTTTCATCCCCTCAGTCACCCAATCAATGTGTACAGTGGACCTTTTGCCATATTCCCAACTGGACACCTGCAACAACTGTAGAGTCTGCAAATGTACCCCACAAAGGGAATATCATACCTTATACACATACCCTGTATAAACAGACTCCAATAACTCCAATGAACCACTGTATCATACTGTCTATAAAGGTGCAATCACTACCTCAGTTATACAGCCAGGTCTCACCAAACGAGGTCAGGAATGCTACTTCTGAAGATACCAATCTGTCCACACAACATCTTCCAGAGACCTCAAGCACAATTCCACACTTAAAAGAACATGCATGTGGGACATGTGCACAATGCAGACATTGTCCATGTTATGGAATATAAATCACATACATGTGAAGCAGTGCACATCACTGGCCACCCACAACAGAAATCTGGATGAGTGGATGGGGAATACCATGCTCATCCCTGGGGATCACTCCAGTAACTATACTCCTGAACCACACTGGGGATTATTTTCATGTGGCCTGAGGCAGTGTGTGTGTGTGTGTGTGTGTGTGTGTGTGTGTGTGTGTGTGTGTGTGTGTGTGTGTGTGTGTGTGTGTGTGTGTGTGTGTGTGTGTGTGTGTGTGTGTGTGTGTGTGTGTGTGTGTGCGTGTGTGTGTGTGTGTGTTTGTGAATAGTAATCTCAGTGTGTTTGGTTGATGAATATCCCCTGTGGCTGTGGTTATTAGCAATCAGAAGTGTGTCCAAACCACAACACGTACCATTCTCCATTCTACAACAGCTGTAAATCAACATATACCTTTGTACAACCCTCAGCCCTATAATCTGTGAGGCATATGCAATCACTGTGTTAGAGACTGGGGATTTCCATGCACATATTGCACCCTGCCTATGACATGGTTGATGTGTTGCCACACTCCCATACCCCATGGTCTTGTTGCAGGGCCATATCCTGGTGACACACAGATGCCTAGAACAGAAATGGGATACAGCATGTGAGTACACATTCACTCAGTACTTTACTTGGTGGGGGGGAGGTGTAAAGCTGGCACTGAATGTGTTGCCAAGACTGTAGTCAATGTCTTTTGTCTCAGGATAGGTATTAGCATTGTGCAGTAACTCACAGCACTTGTGATTAATGCTGTGGAGGTTGCTGATGTAACTATCAAAGGCTGTTGTGATTGCCATCAGTGTCTGCTGCATGTCTGCCATCATAGATGCCTGTAGGGGATTCCATGAGGGATCCAAAGTTGTGTTTGGGGCTAATAAAGAGAGTTCAACAGTCATGGGACACCACCTTTCTCTGCAACATTGTCCTCCTTCTGATGTACACTTTAGTAATGGCAGGGGATCATCACTTTGCCTACCAGTCTTTGGAGGACAGTGTCTGGGTTCTGTTAGCTCTGGCTAGTACCATGCATTCATGTACCTGTTTGTGCAGTGCATATGCATATGATTCCACAGTCATGCAACTATTTCCCATTGCCATGGGTGCAGTGAAGTCATCCACCCCTGTTTTCATGTCTGCAAAGTCAGCTTTGGAGAGGTTTTGCAAGGTGGTTACCTTTGTGGGGGGGGTGGCTGACATGTTGAGTTCCATGTAGCTTACAGCCTGTGTGGATCTCACCATGCAGGGATTGACATCTGTGGATCAGCAACAGTCCCATATTTAAGTAGTCAACACAGGTCAAGGTTGTTGCATCCTCTACCGGGGGTCAGTATAAGCTGGTCCAGGGCACTGGAAATGATGAATGCCAGAAGTGTTGGGCCACTGTACTGGGACTTGGCTACTATCCCCAGGTGATGGAGGGGTAGTTGAAGACTCATACTATGTCAGTGTTGCATTGGACGATCATAGATGGCAGGGTGTAGAGGAATGTGAATTGATAGTCTAAGGACATAGATGTAGACCCATAGCAAGCTATGGTCTGGATTGCACTATTACCCCAATGCAGTTGTAGCAGAAGCATCTCCAGTGCATTATGATGGGATATTATTCTGGAGGTGTTCCCATCCATAATGAATATGGAGACAACACCACCTGTGGAGGTGTGGTGGGTTCCATCTTTGCTGGCTTACAGCTGTGGAATGCATCATAGCGTCTGCTGCTGTGAACCACTTCTCCATTACAGCATACATGTGTCCTCCACTCCAACGAGTGCTTTGAGTGACTGCATCCTGACAGTTAGATGTTTACTGTTGAGCAGCATGATCCTCAGACTGCATACATGTCTAGCTGTTTTGGTGGTAATTACATTAGGGACACTGCCTAATAAGGGGTGGCAGGACACTTAGCCAGTACCTGGAAACCCAGCGCTGACAGGAATAGGACATCTGTGGCAAGTCATCAGGTTCTGTCAATCATGTAATCCCAAACAGAGAGGCACTGGCTCCCCTGAGAATGACACAACATGTAAACCAATATAGCAGTCAATCATCTCTTGATAGTACTGCAGCATTATTCTGGGTGATGGTGGTACACTGACCAGAGCTACTGTCACACCTGCCTGGACCACATAATCAGAAGGTTCAACCATGTCTCTTGTTATATAGTTCAGGGAGGTGTGTCCTAAGTCATTCACACCCACATGGATACAGAGTGATACTCATAGTTGTTGTGGAGTGCCATGACTGGCTGTGTCATGTGTTGGATGCTGGCATGTGATAGATATTTGGCAGCTACCTGCTCCATTTTGAACTTAGTGAGTAGGATATGCGTGTGTCTCAGTATTGACTTACTCATGATCAATGTATTGTACAAGGTGGTTAGACTTATGAGCTTAGGTTGAGGGGCACACTGTGTAGGTTAAATATGTGTCCCTTGGCATGTACCATATTGTGCTGTTTGAGTGGGTGCCTGTCTTGCTGGTTTGTGCAGTTTGGGTAAATGTCCATTGAGTGCCTCTGGGAAGGTGGGTGTGTGGCTTTTCTCTGTGTGTCATGGCTGTCAAAGTGGGTGTCATGATGAGCTATGTGCTCCACATGGTGTGGTGCAGGTGTTGATCTTATCCTCTTGACCTGCTAGTCCAGTCTTTGCTGGACAGTGCATATGTCCACATTGGGTGATATATGGGTAACTCTCACAGGTCTGAGTATTTGGAGTTTAGAGGGGAGGGTTGTCTGTGTACATGAGGCAGTAGCAATGGTGCCCCAGAATGGACAAGTGCACCAGGTTAATTGGTGAAAGCACATATAACTGCCCTTCAAACATGCCAGAAGGGGTGGACATAACTAGTAAGTACTGGGGCTACATCTGTGATGAACAAGTACTGCTGATGGCTCCCAGGTGTCCCACACTTCTTGATACAATAACCTGGTGAAGGGTCAATCCATAATGCTAGATGAAGTGCAAGACAGAATGAACAAGGAACAAGCATGATGTAAGGGTGGAACATAAGGCAAACTGTCTGCTGCCTGTAATATTCTACTACAGCTATGCAGTTATCAGCAGCTTTGGCCACATGAAAGTACAGTAAGCTCTATAGCACATGCACTAACTGTGTGACACTATAGTTGACATAACTAGATAGGCAGGAGTTTTAATCCCAATACTGGCAAGTGCGTGTGTGTGTGTGTGTGTGTGTGTGTGTGTGTGTGTGTGTGTGTGTGTGTGTGTGTGTGTGTGTGTGTGTGCAAATCATGTACTGTCTGGCTTATGCCATTTTTGACTTTTGTTCTAGCCTTCACACTTTCCCTCAGCCCATCTAGTAGTCCTGTTGATGTCATCTACCTTAGGAGTACCTTTGGACTAGGTGGAAATGCATCAGCTCTGTGGCACATATGATAACTGCATAGCACTATAGTAACAATAACTAGATAGGCAAGAATTCTAATCAAACTACTGGCAATTGTTTATATGTGTGTGTGTGCTCGTGTGTGTGTGTGTGTTAGTGTGAGAATCATGTAGTGTGTGGGCTACACCATGTTTGACCTCTGTACTAGCCTTTACACTTCTCCTCACTCCAATTTAGTAGTCCTGTTGATGTCATCCACCTTAGAAGTACCTTTGGAATAAGTGGAAATGTATAGGCTCTGTTGTGCATCTGATAACTGCGTAGCACTGTGATAGGAATACCTAGATAGGCAGGAGTTCTAATCCCAATGCTGGCAGCTGTGTGTTTGAGGATCATATCTTGTGTGGCTTATACCATTTTGATGTGTATTCCAAATACGGCTGGTGACCACCTCCTGCTGCCATTACTTTATATAGTGTGGGGACAGCATCTGCCTCACATGCAACAGGTTAAACCATTGTACAGTTCTCTGTACAAATGTGTCTGGAATATCCAGAATATCCACATGTTTGCAACCTATACGTGGTCAGAAGTGGTCTGTGTGCATTAACAATGCCCATGTATGTGATATTATAGCCAAAAGGGCCACAGTAAGTGTACTGACACATATAGCAGCATGAGGTATCATACCTGACTGAAACATCGTACTGATAAAATGTCTGCCACCCTCACAGGTGGCCAACCTTGTAGGTGCAATACATGACTCCAGGTGCTTGGTTTTACAAGTGAACTGTTCCTGTTATGGGTTACATTAAAGGCTGGAAGAGGTATGGACAGATATATTGTGGTCCTAATTAGTATGTAACAGGAACACCTTGCATCTTAACAGGGGTGTGTACACAAATTATATCCACTGTATACGACTAATGTGTCACACATGTCACTACCTTAGGCCGTTTGTCCAACCCATTTTGCTGGCTTCTATCCAGATGTCTTGGCACTGACAAGTTGTGAGGTATGCTACATGAATGTTGAAATCACATCAGATAGGCCCCAGTGGTGACCACTATGATGCAATAAGTTAACCCCAGCACAAGCGAACATGCACAAAAAGGAATATAGCTATTACATAAAGCAATATAGCTATTAATGATGGTTGTGTGCATGGTAAATTGCCTGCCATTCACATGCCTGGGGTATTGCAGGCAACAACAGAACACTGTCATACTCATCAGCTTCAGGCTGATATTCCATATGCAGACCAGAGAGTCCTAGGTGGTTTTAAGGGGGAGTTATTGTCAGCAGACTCACATGTGGCCCTGGTACAGGATGGATGCAGCATGTCTGCACATCTACAGTACTAACCCAATGATACACAATGTCCTGTCCTCACCATAGATGTGCACCTCTGTGCATTAGAAAACCCCATCCAAAATTGCAATTGGACCTGACACATGGATGTAGATACAATACAGATACATGTATGTCTGATACATTAGTGTGCTAATCCTCACTGGGCCCTTACCTGCATGCTCCTCGTCCAGTGTGTGTGTGCAACCCACCTCCGCAATTCTTCCCTCAGCTTCATGGCTTGTGCATTGGGCGGGTGCCCCAAGTTTGGTGAGGAGCTTCTCGGTGGGTGTCAATGTGGGGCTGGATGGCTACGCCCCCAACTGTGGCTAGCTGATTCCTCACTACAGCAGCAGCCCATTGATTGGCATGCCAGATGAGCTTGGTGGCCTGATGCTGCACATGCTCGTAAGATCTGCTGTGCAGGCCAGCATCATTTACCCTGTGGACCATACTGTTCCACAGGGCACTCCTCTCATGCACATCTGCTCTCTGTCCAAATAACAGAGCATAATGTCCAATCACATATTGGGTGATAATGTCAATTTCCCCAACAGAGAATGCTGGTAGGCAAGCCCTCTGCATGTTACCTGGAAGACATAAACAGGAAAAAGGTCACAGGACCTCATACGGTTGTCAAAGTGCACATCGATAGTGGATATTACTTGCAAATAATCCATGCTATGCCATTACCCTCCAAGCTATTATGGCTATAGCAGCTTGCATTACACTCCTGGCCCTGAGCTATCCCCCCCCAATGTTGGACACTTGATTGCATAATTCTCTATTCTCCATTCATTTCTGTGTAGGGGGATTACAGTGGACATTTTCCATGTGCATGGTGTGTGGATGGTGGCAGGTCTGTGTTTTACTGTGGTGTTTGAATGTGGTGTGTGATGGAGCTGTAAACGCATGCCTGAGTTTATGTAGGAGGCAGACAGTGATGTTATTATGCCACATGGAGATATGCCGTTGCCATCAGTAGACAATATGTACATTACCACCATTGCTGACGGGAGGAGTGCGGTTGATGTGCATATCCCCCTGTACAACTGGGGTGGACAGGGTGGCAATTTTCCCACCTAACCTGTGTGATGCAGGTTGTCCATATCCATGGCATGTGTATATAAGGTGTTTTTTACCCCCAGTACAGGGTGAATTGTGTTGTTTCCTCAGACTTACAACATATGTGGAGAAACAGTTGCAAATGTCCTTGGTGGTGCGGATATGTCTGATTTGTAGTCATAGTCAGCCTTATAGGAAGTCACCTGTGAACTTACATGCTTGCTCAGATATAGGTGAACTTGCTTCCAAGTTGTTGCCTGCTCCTATGTGTCCCTGTACAGCCAATATAGCAACCTATTATGTGGTTTGTGTATTGCTGCTGTCCACCAAAGGGGATTACTCTACCTTGGTGGAGGCTGGTTATACAGCTCATGTAATGCTGAGTCCATATAGCTACAGTGGATATAAAGGGTACACATCCCTGTTACAATGCGTGGTATTAGTGCAATTGGAACATAACTTATTTCAAAACAATTCTCACCTGTAATGTGACCTATAGCCTGTACAATTTAATTGAGGACACAACAATCTAGTCTGTGAAAATATATGGAAATAATAATCAGTACAATAAGCCAGATGAATAAATGTGCACACCCTTAAAGTGATATGTTGTGTATGCACCTCTTGAGATGGCTACAGCATTAATTCATCTTGGTTTGGACTCTAACATCATGGTACATCTTCATTTGGCAATAGTTGCTCACCTTCCTAGAAACACCTTTGATCGTATTTCAATGGAATTGTACAGCTTAGGAGTCACATTCCAGATGAGTAACATTATGAAATGATCTTCTGTGGTCTGATTGCTATACAGCACACAAACGTGGCATTCTAACAGGGGTGTTTACACTTGTGATATCCACTGTATATAGGTGTTCATATACCTGGTAGTGTTAGGCATGGACATAGGGTCATAACACAGTTGGATATTTCTCTGATTAATACCTTATAATCATGCCTACTCTAGTACCCATATCAGTGTCAGAGCAATGCAACAACCAGTATCTATGCACATTTATGTATGTTGTATGCACTGACACTGATATTACACACATGTGCAACATGTAAAAACTATATACCTGACTGCTTGAAACCAATCTGATCAGTTTTATGCCTTCTAGATGAACATATGCATATTTACATGTGCTCAGGGGATACCTGGTATACATTTCTATTCTATGTTAGTATAGTACACTGTATTTACAGTCTTGTTGCTCAATTATACTTCCCAGCCTGTTATAGCAGTATGTCTGGACAATGGCACACATAAATGGGTGACAAAAGGGGCATCAAAAGTGATACTGTATTAATATAGCTGCACCATACATTAGTGCATTGATTGCGCAGTAGTCTTTGACATCACTGTGATAACCTGGAAGATGTCTAACAGTCATAAGTAGGCTATTATGTTACAATGTCATTGCTCACAGACATGTCAATGGTTTGGCTGACATAATACACGTATATGTGTATGTGACTACAGATAGTCACAAATGTGCTTATTGTCCAGCAGAACACTGTACAATTGAATGTTATTAATTCAATATATCACATGCAGTTCAACACATATGTCTGCAACAGTACTTTACTATGCACATGCCCTATATAGGGCTCTTAGCTTTACAAGACAAACATGTGTCATACTCATATTCACAGGTGACATGGATATGGACAGCATCCCATTAATTGGCCTAGCAGTGGCACAGTCAAAACTGTTTGACAGACACTCCAGATGTTGTCATATATAAGCTGTCATTTCCCAGGGTGAGTCAGGCTCCTGAGCTGTAATCCTACCTTGTAACTTCTCAGAGCATCACATCTGGACAAAGCATAAACTGATGGGGGATAAATAGGGACAGACATTAAATATTCCTGTTACAAACATAGGAAGTTTGTAGAATGATACATTTTTCATTACTGTGAATATTCTTAAGGATGTGGAGTCTTAAACTCAAGTGTTTGTCATTACTTGATGATATCAATCCTCAGCTATTTGTCAGAAAAGTACAGATTTCAGGAGGAACAGACAAAAAATTATTATGGGAAAACCTGGACATTCTGTGAAGATCTGTACAGTTGAGAGGTATGTCTTTGATCTCTCCCACTGCAGAGAGGGCCAGATGCTATGACCATAGCAGCTGTTCAGTAGGACATTAGTACAGCAAGTCTTGTTGGGACATATATTCCACTAAATAATATTTCTTGTTATCACAGACCAAATAACACATTCAAGTATATGCTTAGATGTTCTGCTTACCTTTTTTTATTCCGTTTTCCAGTTTATGTTTTATTTGTTCTCTTTCTCTCTCTCTCTCTCTCTCTCTCTCTGTGCACTTCGGGGATAGAGATGGTTTGAATAGGTATCAGCATGGCTTTTGTAGGTGATGCTCATGACCAGGTGATGGCCTGTGCACCTATTGGGGTTCCCCACTTGCTAATTGCATGCAGAACAGCTGTGTAGTTCTTCCAATAGCCAATGTCATGGTAACACACTCCTATAAATGAGTACTCCATGTGGGCGTTGGCCGTTTCCCTTACTTGTGAGGAAGACATCCTGGAGTTGTGGGAGCTACTACCTCTTACAGCAAGACTTGTGGAGACAAGCCAACTAAATGGTGGAGAAGGTTCAAGACTTAAGGGTAGAATGTGAGTATTGCTGTTATATGTTTGGAATACTGCTCGTTTAACAGGATTTGTCTGCACATGCTACATCTGCATGGGTTTCAGTCTGACAAAGTTCTGTCTCTGCATAACTCTCAACTATAGAGCCATCTACATAATGGCCACAGGTTGGCCTGTTGTGTTTGTTCTGTTCCCCAGACAGGTGTCATCCTTGACAAATCAGTAGCATACTCTGGTGACTGCATTATGTAATTGGTAACATCCATTTGTTTTTCTGACTTTATATCCCTCAGAAAAGATATGTTACAACAAACCCTGTAACACCAGTGACTTTCTCAGTGTATAACAGCAATATTTCAAGTGTGTCCATGTATTTGGGCCTCTATCCACCAATTATGTCAGACTTTGTCCAGATGTCATACAGTACGAGGTTGATAGGTATACTGGTCTATCATTATTTAGTGCTATCATTCCTGCTGGGAGGAAAGGCATGGAAACATGTTAAAGTCTGTACATTCAAGAGGTTGCTGTATAGAGAATGCTCTTAGATGCCCTTGAAACATATTTTGTGTGGGGGACAGTAACACATATTTTAAAACGTGGCTGTTAGAACATGTGAGGCATATTACTGATAAGAAATATGATGGTTCTATAGCCGTACATTTGTACAAATCACCCAAAAGTAGCAGAAACACACCAGGAACCTGGAAACTGTGCCAGAGACAGAGTTCTTTTATTCGTTGCAAAAAACAAGGTTTTCCAGAGACAGAGTTCTTTTATTTGTTGAGCGCTTTCTTCAGAATACAACTGACTTCATCAGAACACATAATACTAAAAGCCATTCCCTTAGATACATAATATCCCTCAGAAAAAAAACGCCCTTTCCATCAATTAATCAATTAGATAATCAACATTTAAAAAGATAGGACTACCTTGTGTACAAAAAAGTCCTATCAAACACTTCTTGTAAAATTACTTAAAACTACATGTATTTGACAAGTCTATGAGCATATACATAAATAATAAAATGCAGAAAATTGGTACAAAAAAATGTGGTCAATGTAATTTTTGTAAGTATATATTGGAGGTTCCCTACATTACGCTAAACAATTGTACAAAAAGTAAGGTTAAGTTTTGTCACGGCAATTGTTTGACTAAACACATAATTTATCTGGGTATTTGTCAAACGTGTATGAGTTATTATGTCGGAAAGACTGACCGCTGCCTAAAAAACAGGATTTATGACCACACATACTGTATTAGGAAATGTGATATGAACAATGCTTTGTCCAGACATTTAATTAAAAATCCACAATGCATTGGTTTTAAGTTTGCAATTTTGGAGGCGGTTTTGCCTAACCCCCGAGGGGGTAATATAAAGGCAGTTGTGGGGGAAAGAGAGATCAGATGGCAGATCAGGCTTGACGCATCTACATCCCCAGGGTTAAATGAGATGATCCCGACTAAGCCTCTCATTAAGGTTTAGAACAACGTGTTGTGATTCATTGTATACAGTTTTGGTAGTATATTTAGTGGTATATTGTCAGATATACTGTCATCAATTGTTAGGTTTCAAAAAATATCAGAATGTTTTTATACCAATCATTAGGTTTACATAGTGGTTCATGTCATGTGTACAAGGTTACAGTACAATAATTGTAGTGATTCCTTCATTACAGTCATTAGAATATAGGTACACTATATGCAATAGTCACTGTTAGAGGAATTATAATATATGACAAGTAGTAATCATAGGAGGTCAAATACATTATACATTATATGTTTTTTGTTACATGATTTTTTTTTTTATATATTTTTTATTCATTTGTTTTTGTAGTTGTTTATATGCAGGATGTATATGCTCATAGACTTGTCAAATACATGTAGTTTTAAGTAATTTTACAAGAAGTGTTTGATAGGACTTTTTTGTACACAAGGTAGTCCTATCTTTTTAAATGTTGATTATCTAATTGATTAATTGATGGAAAGGGCGTTTTTTTTCTGAGGGATATTATGTATTTAAGGGAATGGCTTTTAGTATTATGTGTTCTGATGAAGTCAGTTGTATTCTGAAGAAAGCGCTCAACGAATAAAAGAACTCTGTCTCTGGAAAACCTTGTTTTTTGCAACGAATAAAAGAACTCTGTCTCTGGCACAGTTTCCAGGTTCCTGGTGTGTTTCTGCTACTTTTGGGTGGCTTGTTCGTGTTATAAGTTGTTGGACACTGGGACATTTTTGCTTTTTACATTTGTACAAATCTCATCATGGGGAAAGTAGTGGGGTTCCAAGCATGGGCGCCCACAGGCAGGTGCAAGAGGGTGCACTTACACCCCCCCTGGAACTGGCTGATTTTATTTTAATTTAAAAAAAACGTTTTTGTTAAAGGGCGTTCCTCTTTAAGAACACCCTTTGCATCCCATCCAGTCACACAGACGCAACAGGTGTTCTTGACCTGTTTTCATCTTCTGTGCATAGGTGTCATTTGGAACCATTGCACTTTTCAGCTGCAAAGACCTGTTTTAGGACCCAACAGTCATGCGTGCGTCGCATGAATTTTAAACATAAACGTGCGCGAGAAGGGAATCACATCATTGCTGCCAGAGAGTCGCCCACAGTAAGGTAAGGAGTTAAAAGTATGAAATTCCAGTTTGGTTGAGTTTTTCTTGCAGTTTTTGCTGCCTTGTTGTATTGACAAACCTGTCCTGGCACAGGTCATGGAGACTGAGGTTTCTTGTGCCTGTCTGTATACATTACATTTGTTTTGGATTGCATGTGACAGTATTTAACTGTTGTGTTTCTTTGTATGCACTGTTTTAAGCTTCTGAAGAAGTCGGTTATTCTTACCCGACAAAAAGTGTACAGTAATTAACCGCACTTTAAGCCAAATAAACTCAGTTTACTAGCGAAGAAGGGACCTAGCCCTGTCTTTTATTTACATTACAGGATGGTTCTTTCCAACACCTTGCAAAACAAACTTGTGAAGCTGATTAGTCAGTAATAATCAGAGTCTGTAGGGGGACGTTCATTCTGGATTGATATCATAATAGTCTGCTTCCAGATATGAGGGATATAGCTAGTTTTCAATACTCTTTTTCTAAAGTTGAATAGCTTCTTGTGTTTATGGCACCAGTGGAGTATCACATGCAAAAGATTTCTCTGAGTAAGGGATACAGAGGGTTATATTTGATTGCACAAATAAGGAGTCATAGTATCTCATCTAGTCCCATGAGCTAGTGTTTCTTACCTTACTGAGGGCATAGGTAACTATACTGGAAGTAACTTATAAATTTATTAATAGTTACTAGACATGCAGTCCACAAGACCATTAAAGAGCCCATCCCAAATTCCCATTTACCACAAAGCGCTTGTCTGGTTAAGTAATTAACTCAAGATCACACAATAAACAAATGAAGGCTTTAAGACTCAAACCCTGTACCAAAGGTAGTAGCTCATTAAGAGTTTGTTACCTTAGCCCTTTGCACCATCTGCCAGATCTTGCTTGAGATATTGTTACAGGGAAGAAGAGTGAATGGGGTTCCCCACAGTGAAGTGAAATTTGCTCCAAGCATATAAGCTAGAGTGTTGGCTATATCTGTTGTCTCCATTACGGAAATACTATTTTGTTTCTGCTCCTTATTTATTATTATTATTATTATTATTATTATTATTATTATTATTATTAATAATAATAATAATTTTTGCATGTAGTTGCAGATGGGTTTGTTATTGTAGCCTGCCTGTTTGGGAAATTTTACCTCAGATCAAGCTCTGCATCTTTTAATTGTTTTTGTGAGTTCTTTATGGATATAGTTTACCTTAATGTTGATGCATTGGGTTAAGTAAAGTTTGAAGGTTTTCATACTCTTTTATTTGTTTTACTCACTTGTTGATTTTGTAGCTCCACTGTTTAGACTTATTGTATATTTTTTTACTGTGTGTGTGCCTCATGGGAATGAATTTATTAATGCAGTTATTTAAAATGTTGTAGAAGGCCATGAATGAGTCACCAATGGGTTATGAAGAGGGTCTAGTATAAATTCATAGTTGATTGATGTAATGTGATTTTTCAGGGCTCCATAGCTGCCTTTTGAAAAATCATTAAGGATGGTGTGAAAAACTGAAAGGCTGCCAGCTCAGCCAGATAGAATCTTGTAAATAATTCTATGTGATTTGTACATATTAATATAATCCACAGGGTGGTTTTACAAATGTAAAAGAGAACTACATGTTATGATTAAACTGTATGTTGTACTGAGCTTCAAAAATGTAACCAGAGTGCCCTCTGCTGGAAGAAAGCTGATAAGTCAAGCATTGTATGACTGATCTCAAACTCGGAGCAGTGATGTCTGGACCAAACAAGTATTTCTGTTGTTTTGAGACCAGAGTTAATTGCTAGATTTTACATATATAACGTCTCTTATTGTTGTGGCTTCCTGCAGGTGCACATTACAAAAAGAAATTCAAATTCTGAGTTTCTGTTAGCCTGGGAAGTTAAAACAGAACTGTTAAGAATCATGTAATCTAAAATGAGTCAGCAGTGATGTATCATCAATTTAAGACTTTCTCAGACAGAAAGAGAATCAGAGCATTTTGGATTTTGTCTGAACTTGAACACATCAACTCACCAGCTCTTTGTTTTTGCTTTGCTCTGTATGTATGCTAGATATTTAGAACATTGTTTCTCTTAGAAATACATAGAAAATAGTAAGATTAGACTAGCTGTTTTCTATATTTCTTTCTGACTATTCTACAGTATTATTTTAAACATTTTCCTGTGATGTCAACTCTTGACTAGCACCGTGTTGAATTGAGGAGATTTGTATTGTGTTTTTATTATTTATTAAATATTTTTAAACCTTTCAACTGTGGCTGTTTTGTGTAGAGAGAATTTAAGCTCTACAGTACATTGCTTGTATATACTTGAAGTATCTTTTAAGCCTTTGAAAAAGGAAAACGTCATGGGCATTCAGAAGCTGTATTGCTAAAACACATCAGGTCTTTATGGGGTCATTTGATTATTATTTTAAGGGTCTGCCTTAGAAGAATCTTATCAAGTAGTGAAAACTTTAGCTTGGCTCTGTCTCTTGCTGTGTTTAGTGAACAGTTTGTCTGTGTGACCTTTTTACCTTTTGGTTTAGTGTCTAGACTTACCACTGTGCAACAAGAAGTATCTGAATGAAACAAACTAACAAAAATATTAATAACCCGAAAATATGGGAAAAGGTCTTCAATATTATATTAGCATGATACTGATTTTAGGAATATATTAAATATAGGAAGCATTTCATGTAGATATTGTATAAATGGTTTGTAGTAGTTATAGTGTATTATGTGTGTGATGTTTATTGTATTTTTGTAATGTTTTTGGAAAATATATTTCAATAAAAATTTATTATGGGGAAAAAAAAGAAGTACCTGAATACATGTATGGGAATGCATTAAAGAAAATACGGTCTTCACATTTGTAGAGGACTGTTAATACAGGTGTTATCAAAAGTATACCATCAAGGACTGCCATTTATTTATGAAACTTGCTGCCAGAGTCACACTGTATGCACTGCCATGTATTTATGTTATGAAACTGCTGCTGGGCTTGCTCCATTTACTCACTGTTTAAGCTGCTGGGATTGCTCTGTTTACTCACTGTTTAAGCTGCTAGGCTTGCTCCATTTACTCAGTGTTTAAGCTGCTGGGCTTGCTCTGTTTACTCACTGTTTAAGCTGCTGGGATTGCTCTGTTTACTCACTGTTTAAGCTGCTGGGCTTGCTCTGTTTACTCACTGTTTAAGCTGCTGGGCTTGCACTGTTCACTGTTTAAGCTACTGGGCTTGCTCCGTTTACTGTTTAAGCTTCTGGGCTTGCTCTATTCACTGTTTAGGTTTCTGGTGATAGCATGGGATGGTCTAGGTACCATATATTCTGTGAGTATAAGTAGTCAAACCTGCTTCTAAAACATAGTAGTTGTGTGTACAGAGACCTAACTTTTGACCAGCATGAGCCCAGAGTCATAAGAAAGTCTTTCTATAATGCACAGTTTATAAACAAATTGTGACTAGATCTAGAGATGTTATTGCCCCCCTTTACAAAGTGCTTTTTATTTTCTTTATACTGAAACTGCTGGGCTCTGATTACATTTTATGCTGAAACCGCTGTGTGTGTCTCTGCGGGGGTCCATTTATATTTTATGCTGAAACTGCTGGACTTCATTTACATTTTATGCTGAAACTGTTGGGTTCCATTTTTATTAACCTCTGCCTTAAATATAGACTTCAGAATACTGGTTAAGATAGTATAACCGGTGTTAGAGAAACCCATACCCAGGCTAATCCACAGTGGTCAGTCTTTGTAAATGGCAGAACATCAGTTGAAAATTAGTAAGATGTCATAATATCTTCAAAAAAAAAAAAAACAGTTTTTATGCTGGGTTGTGTACATTTTATGCTGAAAGATGTCATAATATTTTTACAAAAAAATTCTGTGCTAGGCTGTGTACATTTTATGCTGAAACTGTGTATAATGTCACAGGTATTTATTCCTGGTGGACAGGATTACCTAGGATCAAACCCTGAGCCATAGGTATAAGAGCCTGCCTTCTCTACCCACACCACCGCATCTGATTCAGGGAGTTGAGCCCATAGCTCTCAACCATCTAGATTAATCATTGAGAACAGAATTCATTAAATAATGATAGCGCTTTAAGCTTCAGTCTTCCTATCATTTTTGGAAACACATGGTAACACAAAACACTATTTCAGCAACTTTCAAAGATTATGCAAGCAATATTTAAAATGTGTCCCTGGTTTTGGCCCTTTGCCCCCCCCCCCCATACATTTTGGCTTTTTCCAGATTTCTTCTGCTGTGAAATTGAGATATTTAGTTGTGTCAAGTGGATGGTGCACTGGTGCAGTGGTAGTGTTGCTGTTTCACTACAAAAAGCTCTCTGGTTTAATTCTTGGCTAGGGTGCTTTTTGTGAGGAGTCTATGGCCTCCCTGTGCTTGTGTGGGTTTCCTTTGGTTGCTCTGGTTTCCTCCCATGTTACAAAGGCATGTATCTGGAGTCTCCCTGGCACTCTGCTCAAAATTGGCTTTGCTCCAAGTTGGGCTTTCCTGGTAAACAAATGTTAAAAAAATTTACAATGAGCTGAGAGCTTCAGGGGAAGATAAGTTTAGTGCTGCTTACTCTAAACCTGTTTGTAGTGTTAGTAGCAAAATAGGTAGTAGCCTTGCTTTTAATGCAGAAGGCTGTGGGTTCTACTCCCATAGTATACAAATGGATCGCTGATATTGTACTGTGTTGTGCTTTAAACGGACTGGACGCTGCTGTCCTGTAAATGTCCCCCTTTGGAGGAGTTACCTAGTAACTATGAACCTGTTATCAGTTTGCCATCCATTCCCTACTGCAATATTACTAGCTTATCATTTTTTAATAACATAGGCAATTTATTCTTCAAGAGCAACAGCTACTTTATTTGTAGATGAAACAATGAAATATAAAGTCATTTCTTGGTAGCAACCTCTTCATTAGATCCCTTTAATGTGGAATTATTTAGATGACTGACTTCTGCAGACATTTTGCATATTTACTGATACTGGTGGATTGTAATGACAGAAGTTTCAGTGGCCTTTTATGATTGAGATTTTATGAAATGGGAAGTTTTGTCATTATTGGTTCATACATTTTGTTTGATTGCTTACTAGAAGACTGTTAAGCTACAAATTTAAAATGCAGTCTAAAAGCTGGTGCTGTATTATACAAGGAATATAATTGAATACAATCAGGAAGGTGACTCAAAGAATGCATACATGTATGCATGGCTATAAAAATGTGTTTGAAAACAGCCCAGAGGAAAGTGTGAAAGGCTCAAAATCATGGGCAAATTTTAATCTTTACTCTTGTTACCAAAGCAATGGATGAAAGTAAAACAGTTCACACCACATTACCTTAACTTGACCAAGCCTTTTGACACAATCCCCTACTCAGGTGGAGTACAAAAGATAAATAATGTAGGAGCAAACACTTGCATCATTAGCTGGATTGCCAACTTGCTCACAGGATGCAGGAGGTCAAAATAGGGGAAGAGACCAGTCACCAATGGAGTCCCCCAGGGTTCGGTGCTGAGACTTTTTTTTTCTGTTTGGCATGTACATCTCAAAAGTAAAAGGAAATACCAAAGGGCTTTGGCTGGCTAAGTTTGAGATGACTGCAAGCTAGGAGCAGTTATTAAATACTTAAATGACTTGACCATCATACAGGAAGGTTTGTCCCAAATAATAACTAGTGTCAAAATCATGACAATGCCCTCTGAGAACTGACCCAATTGTTTGAATTTGGGAACGTGTGTGTTGAGTGACATAACTTTTAACCAACATGTGCCCAGAGTCATAAAAATGCCTTTTTATATTGCACAGCTTGTAAAAAAATTGATTGTGATTAGATCTAGAGATGTTGTTGTTCCACTTTACAAAGCTCTCATTAGGTCAGTCATTTTGTATAATGCCCACGTTGGCATGTATCTGTCCAGCCCTATGAAACAATTGGAATACCTTCAGAGATACCTTACTAAAAGGATACAAGTCCTAAACAATAGGTCTTGCATGGACCACCTCAAAGATTTATTACTATACTCAGTATCCTACAGTGTGCTTAGAGGTGATATGTCTGGCATACAAGGCATTCTCCGACCTAACGGAGATGGACCTACTGAATGTCACCAAGTCAAATGGCATCAGAATTACTCATTCCAGGTATGTAAACTGAATGTTGTGGAGAGATGGTTATATATCACAGAGGCTACCACTGTTCCAGAACAGACTATCCATAAAAATAAAACAAAGCTCATCCTTCCATATTCAAATGCAACTTGGATCTAAGGATGAATAATAGAAAATGTACTCCAGGATTGCCCCTCATGCCACTAATGGATAGAGGCAGTTCCTAAATGCTCCATCCATTACATGGGTCTCTTGAAATTATCTATGATATGATCACAGTTATTCACACTAGCGCTAATATACAATTATGAGCCATGTGATAGGTAAGAACAATCAGAAAATGTTAATTTAAGCACCAAAAGAGAATTGGCTAAGCTTAAAATGGCCTCCAAGTGAACCTATGTTGTGGTACTAAACAGTTATAAAATTGCCCTTTTTAGATCACTAAGTGCCCTTCTCATCCTCTGCCCCCCAGTCTTTAACAGCTTCCGGTACCAATGTTTAAGAATGACCTTTCCATCCAGTCGCACATTGCGCAGACACAGATAACCAATGAATTTCAGAAGACGTTTGGACTGTGGACAAAGGTACAAGTGAGAGGTAGGTGTGGGCGTGTGTGTTTAAGTGTTTAAAAGTGTAAGAGGTATGTGTGTGTGAAATATGTAGGGGTGTGCGGATGTAAGAACTAGGTAGGTAGGGGTCTGTGGATGTAAAAAGTAGGTAGGTAGGTGTGTGTGAATGTAAGAATTAGGTAGGTAGGGGTGTGTTACCATACTATATGTAAGCAATACAGTCAGGAGGCTAATTGTTAATATGCATCTATCTTGTAACTCTGCTAATGCCACTCAGGCTCAAACATTTTATTCACATAAAAGAAAGGGATTCACAGTAAATCTTAACAAAATCAGTGCAATGATTTTCAATGCCCCAAAACTCTTTTTAAGTCTTTCAGTGGCCCGGATCGTGGTCTTCTATATACTGCTGAGTTCCCAAAATATCTTGGAGTCTGGCTTGAGCCATCACTTATTTTCACCACTTATACATGCAGCATGAGGAATAAAATTACATCATTGTAGTAAAATGCAGTATTGTTTCCACAATGGTAACTGAACAAGAAAGGTTTGCAGTTGTATAAGAGGTACTTCTTATATCTCTGAACGGGTCTACTTCTAAAGACCGAACCGACGATTCCCCGACACAGAAATCACCGACGCCAGAAAACCAACAACACACAAACCCGACAACGCGAAACACCGAACACCATAACACCGACACACGGAACGTAAACAACACACTACACTACATAGCATACACACTAGCCCTGACCCAAACCCTAACCCTAAGGTCCGACACTATCGCACACTTCACCTACCTGCACCCTAACCCTAACTCACTTACCCACCCCTAGCCCAAGCTCCGACACTAACGCACACTTCACCTACCTGCACCCTAACCCTAACTCACTTACCCACCCCTAGCCCAAGCTCCGACACTAACACACACTTCACCTACCTGCACCCTAACCCTAACTCACTTACCCACCCCTAGCCCAAGCTCCGACACTAACGCACACTTCACCTACCTGCACCCTAACCCTAACTCACTTACCCACCCCTAGCCCAAGCTCCGACACTAACGCACACTTCACCTACCTGCACCCTAACCCTAACTCACTTACCTGACCACTCCTACCTCCGTCACTGTCGCACACTTACCGGGTCGCGATCACACATTACCCTTGTCGGTCTTTCCGCTGTCGGCGAATCACCCTGTCGGTATACGTACCTGTCGGTTATCTGGCGTCGGTGATTTCTGTGTCGGGGGATTGGCGGTTCGGTCTTTAGAAGGGGACCCCTCTGAACACCCCCTTTCCACCAGTGGCTCCATCTCTTCTAGAAATATAGAATAACACAAAAAGCACTTCAGAACTGTATTTGCCACTTTTCTGTAGCAGCAGGAAAGATGTTCCATCACTTTCAAGAAGTTAGCAGGCATGACGGCTTATAGAGACTCATTTCTGTCAAACAACAGCATTATATGCCTGTCTATAGGCCTAAATATCCATTAATGGGATGCTATTTCCCCATTTTGACTAAAATGGTAAACACAATGAGGCTATTGACATCAGTTTTCTTCCTCTTAATGAGGTACATGATGGTTGCTTATGTTAGGCTGATAAATACATCAGGAACTAAGCATATGAAATTTTGGAAACATAGATTAAAAGGTGAATATTTAATATAGTAGACTGTGTGTATGTGTCTATGTAGGAAGTAGGTAGGTAAGGTGTGTATGTGTGTGTGTGTGTGTGTGTGTGTGTGTGTGTGTGTGTGTGTGTGTGTGTGTGTGTGTGTGTGTGTGTGTGGTTATAAGAGGGAGGGAGGGGTGTATGGTGGGGTCATACCTCATAATTATCCAGATTTTTGACTCATTTTCAGATTGTTTCTCATAAAAGTGTTTTTTATGGCAAATCATTGAAGACTGAAGTTGAGTTTTAGACTTTATATCCTCAGAAAATGCATACTAATGCAAACAATTTTGTTCTATCCACTTTCTAAGGAGGTCGGGGGATGTTCATACCTCTCAACTGTACAGATTTTCACAGAGGCTGAGGTATGTGTGTGTGTGAGAAAGAGTGAAATGCCCTATTTAGAGTTAGCAGGTGGAATATTTTTTCAAGGAATTGTGAGCTTCAAGGGAAGAGAAGTTTACTACTGCTCATGCTAAGTCTGCTTAAAATGTGCAACTGTTTTGTTTAGCAAATGGTATCACTATTGTGGTGTAGAATTTCAAAACAGTCTTAGTAGCACAGCAGGTGGCATACTTGCATCTTGATGTAGAGGGCTGTAGGTTCTACTCCCACTATATGCAGTTTGTATTTTAAGGAGGTAGAATGCTGCAGTCCTGAATATGTCCTCTTTTGGATGAGATGCCTAGTAACTATGAACCTGTGTTTCCGCTTGTCACTTATTCCTATTACAATATACAAGCTTAGCATTTTTTAAAATGTAACATAGGCAATTTATTGTTTAAGGGCAGCAGGCACTGAATTTGTAGATGAAACATTGAAATATAAAGCTGTTTTCAAGCAACAACCTCTCCATTAGTTTCAGATCTCTTTAATGTGAAGTTATTCAGATGACTTTTACTTCTGCAGAGATTGTGCATATTGACTGATATTGGTGGATTGTAATGATAGACATTTAAGTGGTCTTTTATGGTTGAAATGTTCTGAATTGGGCAATTTGTCATTATTGGTTCATATGTTTTATTTCATTGCTTACTGGAAAAAATGTTAAAATCTATAAAACACACTCTAAGTTGTGCTGTATTAACAAGGGATATAATTAAATTATTATATATTATAATTAATACAGTCAGGAAGGTGAATCAAAGCAGTTATACATGGTTCTGAAATGTCTGCAAGGGGCCTATGATTTGAAAACAGTCCAAAGGTGAACTTAACCTGCCACTGGCCAGATGCATTTTCTTTGAATGTGGGTTTCAATGCTGTTTCAGTGAATATGAGTTTCAAAGTTAGAGAAGTTTTAATGCAAAGTCTGTTTTCATTGTAAGACTATTGCTTTGTTTAAGTTTAGCAAATGTCTATCAGTGTTTGTGCTATAAAAAAGGAGGTTACTAGGCTATTTGCCCTGAGGCCCTAAAATTTGGAAATAAAAGTTGTAAATTAAAACGAAGTATCTGTAATCATTATAGAAGTAAAGCATAAAACAGTATGCACACCAAGAATTTTGAACAGTGTTTATGGCAACTGGGGAGAAATAGCCAAGTAATGGGATACTGGAATGGCTGTGTGTGTGTGTGTGTGTGTGTTGGGGGGGGGTTGAAGGGGGCGGGGTTGGGGCGGTGCTTTGAACGGGGTGGGGGTGGGGCAGTGCTCTGTGTTTACACCCCCCTGCAAAAAATCCTGCAAGCTCCCGTGGCTCCAAGTTACTGTTTTTGAAAAAGTCGGTTCCTCAGTTTGATGAAACATTCATAAAAGGACAATTGTTATGTACAGACTTGATGTATTAATATTAACTGTGATACTTTATCCCGTAGGGGGTTAAATGAGGAGTGTAATTGGAGGCTGCGTATTTAATTATGTAATTAGGTGTTAATTGCTTCTTGTGATTAAGGCATGTATTTCTGGTAATGTTTCCTCCGTAAAGGTTTTGCCCAAGACATCAGAATATAATAAACGTGTGAATTACTGGCCTGTTGAACTTTTCTTTGCTATGTTCAGACATTTTATTTGTTTTGCTAAGAGGTTGTTGTATGTCCGGCCATTGTATATGGGCTGTCATGATTTTGTAGCAGTGCGCTGTTCACTTATTTATTTGGACTGTTGGTGGAGGGTAGATGTGAGTGCCATGGCTGTTTTTGTATCCAACTGTGCATGCTGCCCCAATTATGGGTAGTCTATCAGCAGCATATGTTTCTATAGGCATTTTCTGACATGTATGCATACACACACACACACACACACACACACATATATATATATATATATATATATATATATATATATATATATATAAATATATCTATATATATATGTACTTCTTAGTATGTATTGGTAATAAAAAGACTGGAAAGAAAGTAGCTTAACATATAAAAAACTTTATTCCACGCTTTCGTCTCAACA